>NC_057803.1:422106593-422338076 GCF_018294505.1 Triticum aestivum | reverse complement strand
GTTGGTCCAACCTGTCAGCCGTCGGTGGCCACCAGAGGCAACTCTGGGCTGGCCTACCGAAGTTTGGACAATCTGAGTGTGCCCTGAGAACGAGATATGTGCAGCTCCTATCGGGATTTGTCGGCACATTCGGGCGGTGTTGTTGGACTTGTTTTACCATTGTCGAGGATGTCTTGTAACCTGGATGCCGTGTCTGATCGGATTGTCTTGGGAGAAGGAATATCCTTAGTTGACCGTGAGAGCTTGTGATGGGCTAAGTTGGGACACCCCTGCAGGGTTTTGAACTTTCGAAAGCCATGCCCGCGGTTATGGGCAGATGGGAATTTGTTAATGTCCGGTTGTAGAAAACCTAAAGTTGATCTTAATTAAAATACATCAACCGCGTGTGTAACCGTGATGGTCTCTTCTCGGCGGAGTCCGGGAAGTGAACACGGTGTTGGAGTTATGCTTGACGTAGGTTGTTCTAGGATCACTTTTTGATCATAGTTTTATCGATCGTGCCTTGCCTTCTCTTCTCGCTCTCTTTTGCGTATGTTAGCCACCATATATGCTAGTAGCTTGCTGCAGCTCCACATCATACCTTTACCTTTCCCATAAGCTTAAATAGTCTTGATCGCGAGGGTGTAAGATTGCTGAGTCCCCGTGACTCACAGATACTCCAAAACCAGTTTGCAGGTGCCGATATTACCGAGCAGGTGACGCAACCAAGCTCAAGGAGGAGCTCGATGAAGATCTTGTCCTTTATGTTGCTTCGTTCTAGTCGATCAGTAGTGGAGCCCAGTTGGGGTCGATCGGGGATCTGTGTAGCTTTTGGGGTAGTCTTATTTTATTTTGGCTCCGTAGTCGGTCCCTGATTGCATTTGGATGATGTAATGCTTTATTCATGTATTTGTGTGAAGTGGCGATTGTAAGCCAACTATGTATCTCTTTCCCTTATGTATTACATGGGTTTTGTGAAGATTACCTCACTTGCGACATTGCTTTCAATGCGGTTATGCCTCTAAGTCGTGCTTCGACACGTGGGAGATATAGCCGCATCGAGGGCGTTACATTTTTTTACGGACAAGTGAACTAGTTTACATACATAAGCAAATAGCCACTAAAAAAGCAATCAGGTTAATGGGTTCTTAAAAGAAATATTTCGGACAAAACAGATAATTACGACACATAGGCTAATGCATGAAACACTCAGATGATAAAGGTGCTTATAAATAGATAAAGTGCAACATCTAGAACTTCCTGGCACGCTTGATCATGACGTTGTGGCTGTCCGTGTACTCGTCAGTTACGAGAAGCATACACGCCCTCATGTCCAAGATCTGCCTGTACATGTTGTAGCATGCGTATGCATCCTTGGCCGCGTAGGTTATGTAGGCTAGATTCAGAGGTACCTCCCACGTGTTCAGGTCGTCTTCTTTCATGTTGGCGTATCAGGGGGCGATGATGGTCTCAGCAAGGTCAACCACGGAGTCCTTCTCCTTCCCGTTGCTGATGATCTTGTATTGCTTCTGGATGTCGACAAGCTTGTTGCACCAGATGGCTGAATCGTCGCGTTCTTCCTTCTCTCCACCGTAGCGAAGGTGCAGTCGGCGCTGCCGATGAAACGGGCGAATGCTCCAAAACCTGGTGCAGCCATAGGACTGAGGCGAGGCAGAGCTTCACCGAGTCCGTATCATTGGTGTACATCACATTCAACTTCGTGCAGCCATAGGACTGAACGGCGAACTCAAAGGGGAACTCCTTGCTGAAGTCCATATCCAGCAGGCTCACCCCTCGGATCGCCATTAGAGTCTCTTTGAGTGAACTAGTGTGTAGGCGGCGGCAGCAGTTCGTTTTTCAGCTCTCGAGGAACTGGATTGAATAGTAAGCTGAGTGTGTACAGGCGAGAATAGTTACTACCCCTCCCTCGTCCGCTGCACGCCCGGCAGAAGATGCACCCTCGGCCACACGTCGGTTCACGAGCGGGTCTGTATTGGTACTGTAATAACAGGAGTTAGTGGTCACTTTACTTAAATTTAACTAGCTTTAATAGAAATTTATACTTAAAACAAGCAATGCATTCGCTCGTTCCATCAGTGCCACAGGATCAACATGCACAACAATTAGAATTATTGTTCTCAGGACGCACACGATCAACACATTTGTCGCACTTTCACAAAGATAATACTACCAAGTTTGAACTGTTTGTTATGGTTGTTGACCTCTGCATCATCATGCCGTGTTTCCCAGCTTGCAAGATTCAGAACCAACAAATAAGATCCAAATAATAAGTACAACAAAGATGCCCACACATCTCATTGATTCCCAGCTTGCAAGATTCAGAACCAACAAATAGGATCCAAATAATAAGTACAACAAAGATGCCTACACATCTCATTGATTTCCAGCTCGCAAGATTCAGAACCAACAAATAAGGTTAAAATAATAAGTACAACAAAGATGCCTACACATCTCACTGATTCCCAGCTTGCAAGATTAAGAACCAACCCATTAGAGCCTTTTGATAAAGTGAATATCGGGATTAAATCCATCTTGGCTAGCCATGTCATACAATCGAAGAACTTGGCGAATGCTCTTGACCGTCACAACATCTGTAGTTGAGTATTCCTGTTTGCACAGCATGTTTGCACATCACAAACAAGGAGACGGGATAGCATGATTTCGCTTTAATAGCGGCCTCCTTGAACTCAACCTCCAGCCCTACTTGGATGAGGTCTGCCTGGAGTTCCATGATTCAATTCATGCGCCTTTTTCTGCAGTTCACCTAAAATGAAGCAAAGATTGCATCATTCAGCTAGCAAGAAGTACTTGCTCTTGTGAGATGGCAGGTTCTTCTTTAGTAGTTGCACTAAAATTGAGGAACATTAAGGTTGGATGTCCGGCTCATGTAAGGTGCAACTATAATTTTCTTATCCTTTTGTGCAGTTCCACTAAAATAAAGTGCCATTGTGGTGACAGTGACGGCTCCATCTTGCCAAGGCTAATAAAATGTTGCATGAGATTACCAGCAGAACTTGACAGAGATTTTGGAAACTCCAATCACCATTTTGTGCAGTTCCACCAAAATTGAGAGATGTTGCCCACGTGACATTTTAGTTGAACTACACAAGACACTCATTCCAAAAAAAGTGTTTTGTGCAGTTCACCAAAAGGTCACAATAGCAACAAGGTGAAATGGATATCCCTATCTGCACAAAAAGATAGAAAGTAAACAGTTGTTGGTCAATAAGAATATACGAAACATATAAAAAATGAAAAGAAGCATCTTAATTATGTTCATGGCAATCACGCAAGGACAGTAGAAATTTTAAAACGTCAGCAATGCTTCATGTTACCAGAAGCATTACGATCAACAATGAGATTCCTACAATATGGGATTACTTTAATGGTGGCATTGCTTGTTTACCAGACACAGTAAATCAACAGCAGCTAAAGAGTTGGTTTAAGGGCATGGGACCGTGGGGACACCAGGACACTCAACAGCGTAAATGAGCAACTCACTTATCATACTAGGGAAAACAGCAGGAGTGCCATTTGTAACACAGTTTAATTGCATCTTATCACTGGAGGCATTAGATTAACAATAACACTGGTTAGACATGTCCCTAAGGTAACAGTGTCATCGCTTCATTTTACATGCGCCCTTACATTAACAACAACAGAAGGTTGGTATAAGGACATGCGAAAGTGGACGCATCAGCACAATGTACCTACAAGGAGTGAGGGAGTCCTGGATTAGGGGGTCTCCGGATAGCCAGACTATATCCTTTGACTGGACTGTTGGACTATGAAGATACAAGATTGAAGACTTCGTCTTGTGTCCGGATGGGACTCAACTTGGTGTGGAAGGCAAGCTAGGAAGTACGGATATGGATATCTCCTCCTTTGTAACTGACCTTGTGTAACCCTAACCCCTTCCGGTGTCTATATAAACCGGAGGGTTTTAGTCCGTAGGACAACAAACAATCATACCATAGGCTAGCTTCTAGGGTTTAGCCTCTCCGATCTCGTGGTAGATCAACTCTTATAATACCCATATCATCAAGAATATATCAAGCAGGACGTAGGGTTTTACCTCCGTCAAGAGGGCCTGAACCCTGGGTAAAACATCGTGTCCCCTGCCTCCTGTTACCATCCGCCTTAGACGCACAGTTCGGGACCCCCTACCCGAGAACCGCCGGTTTTGACACTGACATTGGTGCTTTCATTGAGAGTTCCTCTGTGTCGTCGCCGTTAGGCTTGATGGCTCCTACTATCATCGATAGCGATGCAGTCCAGGATGAGACTTTTCTCCCCGGATAGATCTTTGTGTTCAGCGGCTTCGCACTGCGGGCCAACTCGTTTGGCCATCTGGAGAAGATCGAAAGTTATGCCCTTGGCCACCAGGTCAGGTTTGGAAGCTTAAACTACACTGCCGACATCCACGGAGACTTGATCTTCGACGGATTCGAGCCCCTGCCTTGTGCGCCACGCGGTCACGATGAGTATGATTTAGCTCTACCATCGGACAGTGTTCAAGAAATCGCACCGGCAGCCGCTCCGACCCTTAATTCGGAGCCAGTTGCGCCATCCATGAACAGGTGGATAGACCCCGCCACGGAGGCCGTATCCTCGGCGGCGATCGAGTCGAATATCGACCTTACCCTTCATGAGAGCCGTGTTGCCAAACTATCGGATCCTTCTTCGGCCATGGACTCCGAACCGCCTGCGCCCGTTCCTGTCGTATCCAATTGGGCGCCGATCATGGAGTTTACCTCCGCGGATATTTTTCAGCACTCGCCCTTCGGCGACATACTGAACTCATTAAGGTCTCTCTCCTTGTCAGGAGGGTCCTGGCCGAACTATGTCCGGCAGGATTGGGATGCAGATGACGAAGAAATTTGCCGCCCACCCACCACCCACTTAGTAGCCACTGTCGATGACTTAACCGACATGCTCGACTTCGCCTCCGAAGACATTGATGGTATGGACGACGATGCAGGAGACGAACAGGAACCACTGCCCACAGGGCACTGGACGCCCACTTCATCACATGACGTATACATGGTGGACATGCCCAAAGAAAACAACGACGAGGAACGCAAGGACGCAGTAAAGGGTTGTTCCCTCGAGAATCAGTCAAAGCGGTGGTGTAAACGTCGCTCCAAATCCCGCCTCGGCAGAAATAACGATCATATAGACCCAGCGATAGAGCAGGGTGAACCATCGCCCGACCAGGGCAACACGAGGAATCAAACCGAACAACCCGACTCCGTCGAAGATAACAGTCCGGACGACACCACAAATGACAGGCGCCAGGAGCAACATAACGCGCACCAAAGGCTTGTTGCCACGGCGAGGAGCCTGAAAAAACAGAAGCAAAAGCTCAAGGCTGCACAAGACACACTCAAAATCAAATGGAGTGAAGTACTCAACACTTCAGCGAAGTACGACAGTAATCGCCACACCAAGAGCTATCCGAAGCGAAATTTGCTACCTGAATTTGATGAGGAGGCCTTAGATCCTCCACAATTAAAAAATAAAATGGCCATCCGGTCAGATAGACGACCTCATAGCCAACATAAAGCGGCAGACAACACCGCACATAAACCAGTACACGATCCGCGTAAGGGCTCGCATCAAAAGGATGGCGCAACTAGATCCATCTATGGACCACGCAAGCGCGCTCCAACATACAATGCAACACAACAAACATCCGAACACCACGGCACACCCAAATATAGGGGTGCCGCACACCCTCTATGTTTCACCGACGAGGTGCTGGATCATGAATTTCCAGAGGGATTCAAACCCGTAAACATAGAGGTGTACGACGGAACAACAAACCCTGGGGTCTGGATTGAGGACTACATCCTCCATATCCATATGGCTCGAGGAGATGACCTCCACGCCATCAAGTACTTACCCCTCAAGCTCAAAGGGCCAGCTCGGCACTGGCTTAAAAGCCTCCTCGAAAACTCCATCGGCAGCTGGAAAGAGCTCGAAGACGCCTTTCAGGAAAATTTTCAAGGGACATATGTCCGACCACCGGATGCAGACGATTTAAGTCATATAACTCAACAGCCCGGTGAGTCAGCCCGAAAAGTTTGGAACAGGTTCCTCACTAAAAAGAACCAAATAGTCGACTGTCCGGATGCCAAAGCCTTAGCAGCTTTCAAGCATAGCGTTCGAGACGAATGGCTTGCCAGACACCTCGGTCAAGAAAAGCCGAGAACAATGGCAGCATTAACAAGCCTCATGACCCGTTTTTGCGCGTGCAAGGACAGCTGGTTAGCCCGATGCAGCACCAGCGACCGAAGTACATCCGAAGTCAGGGATGGAAACGGGAAATCACGACACAGGAACAATAAGCGCCAGAATAAAGAAGACAGCCCGAAGAGCACGGCGGTAAACGCCGGATTTAGAAGCTCTCGGCCAGGCCAGCAGAAGCCACCCTCCAAAGGCAACAAAGACGAACTGTCCAGCCTAAACAAAATTCTGGACCAAATATGTCAGATCCATAACACCCCTGATAAACCTGCAAATCATACCCAGAGAGAATGTTGGGTCTTCAAACAGTCCGGCAAGCTCAACGCCAAACACAAGGGGCAGGATACACCAAGTGAAGACGAGGACGAGCCTCGCAAGCAAAGCACAGGGGAACAGAATAAATTCCCACCAGAAGTCAAAACAGTCAACGTGTTACACGTGATAAAAGGGAGAAACAAAGCGGCACCTCTAAAGAAACATGCCCCAGGGCCTATCACCGCAGAGCTCCGCCACTGGACACCCCAACCGATCACCTTCGACCATCGGGATTACTCGGCAAGTATCCAGCATGCAGGATGGGCCGCCTTGGTATTAGATCCAATAATTGATGGATACCACTTCACACGAGTCCTGATGGACGGTGGCAGCAGTTTAAATCTGATATATCAGGACACAGTCCGAAAAATGGGGATAGACCCAACAAAAATTTGCCGCAGCAATGCTACCTTTAAAGGAGTAACGCCAGGCCAAGAGGCTCATTGCAGGGGCTCCCTGCTACTAGAGGTTATATTCAGCTTCCTCGATAACTTCCGCAGCGAAAATTTAACTTTCCACGTTGCTCCGTTCCAAAGTGGCTGTCAAGAACTACTCGGACGCGAAGCTTTCGCTCGCTTTAACGCAATACTGCATTACGCTTCCCTCAAGCTCAAGATGCCCGGTCCACGCGGCATCATTACAGTAAATGGAAATATTGAGCGCTCCTTGCGCGCCAAAGACGGTGCGGCCGCCTTGGCCGCCGCACACTAAACGGCCTCACCAACTCAAGCATTTGACAGGTCATTAAGACCACGGACATGGTTAGACGAGTCCGACGCAGCTATATGTAATTAATACAGGTTTGATGGCTATACCCCTATTACAATACAAGGGGCTCAACACGCGCACAAAAGTGGCAATAAGACTCACCTTTACTCAATTTCAACTATATATTGTTTATTTAATATAACTTACATTTTGCACGGCAATTAAGTTCCTCTCTTTTTCAGATGACCATCGTGCTACACCCGTCCAGGATACGGCACAACGGAGACACAGGCGCAGACATGCAGCAGGGACCCGTTCCAAGGATTCTTTGTAGATTAAGACCCTGCGTAAACCTTTTTTACTGTCTCTTGTTGATTTACATCCCTCGGTTTCTCAGTACAATCGAGAAGGATGCTGACGTCTTGGCATGTGGCCACGCCAGAATAATGCACGTACCTGGACACCAGGGGCTTATTACAAAGGGTACTGTTTAGACCCGGTTTACACCATAAAGACCGAATACCTTAGGGAGTGTTCGGCGTCGTGAGTTTGGCCTTATATGCATCAGCTCCGAATCATGTCTTTGGTCAAATGTTGGGTTTACCCGGCTCCTGTGTTTTGCTGCCTTACGTTCCGCTCTATCGGCTAAGGCGGCACCAGGAGAACTACTGCGATTGTGCCTTGGTTCATCCGGACGAGCACCTTAGTAGAGAAAGCCGAAAACTGACTGTCATGATATAGCGTGAGACTGGTCAACCACTCAATGACCTATTGCAATCTTCGGGATTCCTCCGCATTAACGAAGGACCGTTTCCCGGCCAGGCATGTACGCACCCCGAATCTGGATGAGTGCGGAGCCACCAGGGGCTATATAGTAGCCCCACTGTCAAACTCCTATGGCTAAGTGAAAGTGTTAAAGCATTATAGTCTGGTTGCCTAGTTCGTTGCGCTATCACCTCCTTAATAGGACCAAGACGTTGGATTAAGTGTGAATACACGTCTTCTGCAAACACCCCCGCATTATATGCGTGGGGGCTGAAGCCAACGACTGCAATCTTTCAGGTTATATGCATATATACATAAACGGCCGCACAGGAGGCATCACAATACTTTTGGGCAAAAGTATAAATACAACCTTGATAAATTCAATAAAACGTTGTTTTTACAATAGGAATACATATCTGTCACACCCTAGCTAGTTCAAGCATTAGAGTGTGCATCATGTTTAAATTTCTCTTAAATTTGAAATGGGGAAAGCAGAAACCCCCAACACCCCCCTGGAAATAACTAGGGTTTACTAAAATTATTTTCAATGAACCTGAAATGCCCTTCTAAAAAGTTCACCCTCCTTGTCTTGGGTTAAAACCTCTGGCAAAATTGGTGCACAATTTTCTAGGTCAACAGAAGGTCATTGAATTAAATCATAAGTATTTGAATTTGGGCATTTAAATGCTATAAAATAATTTAAATGCTCAAATAATCCTGGAAATAAATGTTTTCTATTGGAAATAATCTAAACAGAGCCCACAATTATTTTCAGGATTTTTGGAAACGTTTTAGTATTTTATTTAAAGCCCAACAGTTGCAGTTAATTAGAAAAACAGAAACAAATAAAGAGAGAGAGAGAGAGAGAGAGAGGGAAGCCCACCCGGGCCTTACCTGTGCTGGCCCAGCCACCTGGCTCGGCCCAGCCTACTGGCTCTGCCAGTCGTCGTCCTCCTCGCGCCAGAAGGACGTGGAGCGCGTGGCCGGCGCCCGCGGCCACACGCCGGCCACCTCCTGCTTCCGCCGATGCCTGGAGACGCCTAGGGGTGCCACGCGACCCCCACGTCCCCCTCTCATCCTCGCTCACTCTCCCCTCATCTCCCTCACCCTCTCCCGCACCATGGCCGACGAGCTTATCGCCGTCTCACCGTCGTAGTCGCGCTCTCCGTCACCCCCTCGCCTCTTTGACCTGTCCAGAAGCTCCGCCGCGACGCCCTCGCCCTCCCCACCGAGCCACGCATCGCCGGAGGCCCTGCATTGCCGCCATCAGATCGTCTTCAACCTCGGTACCCGCCGGACGCTGTTCATCGATTCGCCTCGCTCCGGTCGCCCCCAAGCCCACTGAGCTGCTCATCGACCTCCCTGTGAGCTACGCCGCCTTTCCCCTCTTCTTTCCCACGCGTTTGCACCCTCTAGGCCATAGTTCCACCATGGCCGAAGCTCGTCTCCGCTCGAGCTCGTCGCCGGCGTTGCTCCCGCGACCATTTGGTCCTCCTGTGCTATGCAACGTGCTTGCCGCATCGCGTAGTGCCTCGCTAGCGCTTCAGTTTCCGTGTTTGCACGCCGTAGCCCACTCCCCGCACATGGCCAAACTCCGGCCGCCGCCTTGGAGCTCGCCGTCGATGTCTCCGGCCACCGTAGGCCCGGCCTCCACCACCACTAGATGCGCGACTGCAAGAGCTCTCCAACGAGCCCAAGAACGGCCTCGCCCGTGCCCTGTGGGCGTTTTCCGAGCTGCGCCACCGTCTCAGGCCTCGCCGGCGTCGAGTCGCCGGCGAGTTTGACCCAGTTTGACTCCTGGGTTGGCCCAGGTAGACCCCCCCTGAGTCTATGACAGGTGGGGCCGGTGTGTTAACCAATTTAGGATTAGTTTTAATTAATTTTAATTAAATCAGTCACTGACATGTGGGCCTAGGCCCCACTGACAGCTAATTAGAGTTAATCTAATCCTGTTAATTAGCTGAGAGGCTGACAGAAGGGGCCCACCAGTCAGGTTTGACCTGGGCTGGCACCTTTGACCTGCTGAGGTCAGCATGACGCAATGCTGACGCAGTAATGCATTTTCTGGATTTATTTTTATTCAGGAATTTCCAGAAAATAGTTAAAACTTCTAAAAATCATAGAAAATCAACCATAGCCCCAAATGCAAAGATTTATATATGAAAAATGATCAGAAAAATTCAATCTATCCATCTGTAATGGTTTCATGCATGACAAAACAAGTTTACCTTGCTGTTTAAGAAGAATAAGGAAATGCACTATTAAGGCCATGTTTAATGAGCTAATATTTGAATCTTTGATTCAAATGAGTTCATTCCTTTCTGTTATAGCTTGCATTAGGCCAAGACACATTCATATTGCCATGTCATAGCATGCATCATATTGTTGCATATCGTCATGTGTTGATTGTGTTCCACTGTGTTCTTCGTGGTAGGTTCTGCCTCCGAGGATATTCACGAGTATCCAACTGAAGGGCAGTATCCCACTACCACTCCATCAGGCAAGCAACCATTGATCATTCCGATACAAACCCATGTTCTCGCTTCTGCTCTTGTTTACTGCATTAAGACAACACGATTCAAACTGTTGTGTGCTATGGTAGTTGAACCCTTATCCTCTGCATGACCTGTCATTGCCACAGTAACTAGATGAAACCCACTAGCATGTGTAGGAGTTGATTGAGCCATGTATGTGATTCCTACCTTGCTATTCCTGCTATGCTTAGAGTTGTGTCAGGTCTGGTTCATCTGGGTGATGGGCCAGAGTGAAATGCTTATGCCGGTAATGTGAGGGATGTGTTGAACATGTTTTGGTAAAGGTATCGATGAGAGGCCATGTAGGAGTACATGGTGGGTTGTTTCATTGAGGCCGTCCCTAAGAACTGAGATCTGTATGTGTGATTTAACATTCAGCTACTACCAGGCATTGGGATCCTTAATTGACCATCTCGGCTTGTTAACCACCCTAGTACTCTGTCCAGGAGTTGCAAATAGTTTCTGGTGTTTGTAGGTTATGTGTTGGCGGTCGTGCGTAGCTCTGACCCTAGGGGTGGACTATGTTGCGGTAGATACACCGTGGCACGGTGTACCGAGTCACCCGTTTGGTGTCTCGGGATCCCTGTTCACATCGTTCGGGGCCGTATGTGGAAACCTCGGCCGGACTCCCTGCGGATGGAACCTGGATAGGCGATAAACCTGGACTAGAGACTTAAGTGTTTAGGTAGGCCGTGGCCGACACCCTCGCTGGGCTTCCTCTTGAAGGTTGCCGAGTACATGTCGTGTAAACGGCGGTAAGTGGTGAAAGCGTGTATGAAGAAGTACACCCCTGCAGGGTATAAAACTATTCGAATAGCCGCATCCGCGGTAAAGGACTACTTGGTTGCCTATACAGTTCATAGACAAGTTAATGGGTACTAATAAAAGACTCAAGATAAGTGTGAGTACCGAGGATGGCCCTCTCGTAGGATGACGAGGGAGGATCCCCGGTGGAGTATTGTGTTGGTGAGTAGTGGACTCGTGTGCGAAAACTATTTTACTGGTGAAGTTCCGTAGGATAGCTTAGCCAAGAGTCAAAGCTGGCTTGCTGCATTAACCCCACCACCTTCTTGAGGATAAGCATGTATAGTAGGTTCTGATGTAAGACTTGCTGAGTACCTTTGTACTCATGTTTGCTTAATTACTGTTTTCAGACGACAACACCGCCCCCTCCGATGGGTTCTACGTAGACCTTGACATCGACGAGTGACTAGCCACCCAGGTGGTGATCCTGGCCATGGAGGGCCTATGTAGATAGACAGGTTTCGAGAAGCCTTCTTTCTTTCTAGAGTCTGTACTCAGACTAGTTGCTTCCGCATGTGCTTGTATGTTTGTATGACTTGAGTGTCGGGTCATGTGACCCCTATCTGTATGAACATGTTATGTATGGCTCCCTGGAGCCTTTAAATAAAGTACTTGAGTTGTAGAGTTTTGTTGTGATGCCATGTTGTATGTACTTATATCGGGCATATTGTGTGTATGATTGAAATGCTTGGTATGAGTGGGATCCGACAATCTAGTTGTTTATCCTTGGCAGCCTTTCTTATGGGGAAATGCAGTCTAGTGTTCCTCGAGCCATAGTAGTCTGCTACAGCCCGGTTCACCGGAGTCCTGCTAGCCTAGCACTACTGTTCAGGACACTTGACTGGCTGGCATGTGTTTCACTTTGTTCCTATGTCTGTCCCTTCGGGGAAATGTCACGCTGTGACTTCCGGAGTCCTGCCTAGCCTGCTACAGCCCGGGTTCCCCGGAGTCCTGTTAGCCCAGTGCTACAGCCCGAAATCAATCGCTGATGACCGACATGCTCGATGTGATTCATGTATGCCTGTCTCCATAGGTCTGTGCCGCTTTGGGTTCATGACTAGCCATGTCGGCCCGGGTTCTCTGTCATATGGATGCTAGCGACACTATCATATACGTGAGCCAAAAGGTGCAAACGGTCCCTGGCCATGGTAAGGCGACACCCGTGGGATACCATGCGTGAGGCCACAAAGTGATATGAGGTGTTACCGGCTAGATCGATGTGACTTGGAATCGGGGTCCTGACAGCGTTGGCATCAGAGCTGGACTGCCTATAGGTTTGTTGAGCCAAACTGGTCGATGCCGAGTCTAGAAATGCTTTAGTTATATGTAGGGGAGTTGATTGTGGGAGGGAACATAAGGCTCTTTTACTCCTTTACCCTATGCCTCTGATCTGAGTCATTCTCTTCTCATTCAACGTGGGTTAAGGACTAGGCTCTCTCCTTCTATCAGGTTCACGTGTTACTAATCCGTAGTAGCTTATAGGATTGATGCTACAAGCCCCAGTTCAGTTTCTACTATTTTAGTATGTTGCTAATTGGATCAGAATCTTGATATGATGTTGTTGAGTGGTATTGCGAACTGTTGTGGATGTCTCAAATCTTTTTCTGAGCATTTACAACTGTTATGCTGTCCAATTTTCCCTAGAAATTCTGATGTCTTTGCATTGTGGTTGTGCTTTCAGATGGCCAACCGTGTTCAAAACCAAGTGGTTCGCCTGACCCGGTGCCTCGACGTGCCCGGTCATACTGCTATGTTAGTCTGGGTAATGATTGAGACGGGCTACCATTGGTATCCCGAATACACCGTCGAAGAGCAGTTCCGCGACTTTAATCAAAGCCAATATCTCTACACCGTCAGGATATTTCCTTCTTATCCTGGATCTACCGAGCCCCTTCACTGTTCCTATGGACTCGGGGTTACTATTGAGATGGCTGTGCAGGATGCTGCCTATTCCATGATGACCATCTTGCGAGTCCGGACTGGCCTGCTTTGGAACACCGACTTCCGTTACATGCCAGCTTCACTTCCGGGAGCGCAAGGGTATCTTCAGGCTATCTATGCCGACTCCACTCAGGAGGACTCATTAACTCGTACCACTGCCGAGATGCTCGAAGATAAGGACCGAGAGAATCGGGCCTTGAGGCTGGAGCTTTTCAATACCCGTGCTGATCATTGGGCCACATTGACTCGGTTTGCACCTGCGGTGCAAGCTGGATGTATGGATACAAGGGATCTGTATCCTGTGAGATCAGCTCTGCCAGACATGGTGGATTGGCGTGATGTGGGAGGCATCACTCCACCCCATGGTCCCCGCAGGCCACCGTTTGTTGGTCCAAGACCTCATCCTAGCCCCTATGGTCCACAGGCTCCTCAGGACCGTCTGTTCCCGGATGGTCACGTTGAACTTCCAGGCTATGGAGGTGACTTCTATGAGGACTACTACGGAGCTGTCTGAGTTAGTAGTAGTACCACTAGTATTGTAGTAGTTGTATCTCCACTGTCCTGCGAGACTTGTGGAATATGACTTTGTGTGTAATCAAATCCGGAGGTGTAGACAAATACTGTATAGGAGCTTGGAATGCCTCCGATGAGATGTAACGTCTTTCATCATAGTTGTACTGTAGCCTGGGCTTGTACTAAACTATGTATGATGTGTATGACCGTTGGTATATATATGGCAGTTTTATATTACCATGACATACGGATGAACATCTCTGCATTCCGTGTTATCCATTACATTCTGCACTCCTTGCTAAGTTTGAGCCATCCTTATCTAAACCATTGTCTTGTTTTCTCCTAGGATGGTCAACACCCGCAGCAACCCTGCTGCCTGGGAGCAGGGGGAAGCCAGTGCAGCTAGAGGTGAAAATCTGCCTCACCCGCCTTCTCTGGCCGAAGTAATGCTGGAGGCGGAAAGAAACAAGCGTGAGACTAACCGCCTGCTAGAGCGGATTGAGCAGAACAGTGCACGCCACCCACGAAATGACTTGGTGTCAATCAATGACTTTATCAAGTTGTACCCACCAAAGTTTAACCATTCCGTCGAACCCCTCAACGCGGATGACTGGCTTCGCAGCATCACTCACAAGCTACGTTCTGCCAACGTAGCCGAAGCCAACAAGGTTACCTATGCTGCCTATCACCTCGAAGGCCCTGCTAGCCTTTGGTGGGAATACTTCGAAGCTATGCGCCCGGTCGGCCAAGTTACTACTTGGGCTGAGTTCAGTGAGGCTTTCCGCGAGCATCACAGGTCTCATGGATCGCAAGAGGGAGGAGTTCTGCAACTTCACCCAAGGAAGACTGACTGTGGATGCTTATAGTCGTGAATTTGGAAATCTGGCACGCTATGCTCCCGAAGAGGTATCTACTGACGCTAAGAAGCAGGCAAGGTTCCGCAAGGGACTTAGCCCTGAGCTTTGCCGCGATCTTCGTCTGCACGAGTGCACCTCCTTTCAGAAGTTGGTCAATAAAGCCATCAGTGTTGAGACAGGCCAGACTGATTATGACGCTTCACGCAAGCACTCCCGTGATTTTGGCTCTTCATCCGGCTCTGGATCTCAAAAGCGCCGGGTGTGGATCCCAACCACGGCACTGCCACCCAGGTTCATCCCGAGGCCATCCTTTGAGGCGCCTCGTCCCAACCAGCAATTTGCACTGCCCAAGCCCTATGGTGGCCCCGCCGCTAATGCTGCTCCACGCCCCAATGTGGTGACATGCTTTAAGTGTGGAGAGCCGGGTCACTATAGCCGAGAGTGTCCCCAGAACAACAACCCCAATCAAACTGGAAAGTCCGTTGGCCATGGTAAGCCTGCGGGAAAAACATTCTACGCCAAGCCGGCCACCACTGCACGTGGCCATGTCAACTATGTTTCAGCCGAGGAGGCTCATGAGGATCCCAACGTCGTCCTTGGTACGCTCCTTGTTAACTGCCATTCGGCATCTGTTCTTTTCGATACAGGAGCATCTCATTCATTCATATCCGAGAGCTATGCTCGATTGCATAACACGACATTCTGTGACATGCCCACTTCCATGGTAATTCAAACTCCGGGTTCCAAATGGCAAACTTCTAGAGTAAGTCATGGGAACGAAATTCTTGTTGATAGACTTGTCTTCCTTGCATCCTTGATAGCTCTCAAGTCCACGGACATAAACATCATCTTGGGTATGGACTGGATGTCAGCTCATTACGCTAAGATTGATTGTGCCACTAGAACCGTTCAGCTTACTCACCCATCGGGCAAGACAATCAATGTCTTAACTCGAGTGGCCAAGCGCCAGCTTTACTCCCTAAATGCCAACCCCCTTCCAGACCTTGAGGATGTTCCGATAGTCCGAGACTTTCCGGATGTCTTTCCAGAAGAACTGCCAGGTGTTCCACCTGACAGGGATGTCGAGTTTGTGATAGACCTTGTTCCAGGAACCGTGCCAATTTCTAGAAGACCCTACAAGATGGCACCCTTAGAACTAGCCGAGCTTAAGAACCAACTCGATGAGTCCTTGAAAAAGGGTTTCATCCGTCCTAGTTCCTCTCCTTGGGCTTGCCCCGTCCTCTTCGTCAAGAAGAAGGATGGAACAGATCGAATGGTTGTGGACTACCGCCCTATCAACCTGGTCACCATCAAGAACAAATACCCGCTTCCTAGGATTAACAATCTGTATGATCAGCTCGCTGGATCCTCGGTCTTTTCCAAGAAGGATTTGAGGTTGGGCTACCATCAAATCAAAATCAGAAACTGGGACATTCCCAAAACGGCCTTTGTTACTCGTTATGGCCAATATGAGTACACCGTCATGTCCTTCGGTTTAACCAATGCCCCAGCTACCTTCTCTCGGTTAATGAACTCAGTTTTCATGGAGTACTTGGATAAATTCGTCGTGGTATACCTCAATGACATACTCATCTACTCCAAGAATGAAGAGGAACATGCCGAACATCTAAGGCTGGTATTGATGAAACTTCGAGAGCATCGCCTTTATGCCAAATTCTCCAAGTGTGAATTTTGGTTGCCAGAAGTGACCTATCTAGGCCATGTAATCTCTGGCAAGGGTATTGCTGTCAATCCTGAGCGAGTTCAAGCCGTCCTTGATTGGACTCCACCTGAGACGGTCAAGCAAGTTCGGAGTTTCCTTGGCTTAGCGAGCTATTGCCGCCGCTTCATCGAGAATTTCTCCAAGGTTGCTAAACCCCTAACTAAACTCCTCAAGAAAGATAAAAGGTTCGAGTGGACTCCACAGTGCGAGTTCAGCTTTCAGGAACTGAAAAGACGCCTGCCATCTGCTCCCGTACTGGTACCACCAGATTTCTCCAAGGACTTTATTATCTATTGCGACGCCTCGCGACAAGGACTAGGTTGCATACTCATGCAGGATCATCAGGTAATTGCCTATGCTTCACAACAATTACACCCACATGAGGAAAATTATCCCACACATGATCTAGAGCTTGCAGCTGTAGTCCATGCACTTAAAACCTGGCGACATTACCTCCTCGGTAATCGTTGCGAGATCTTCACCGATCACCAAAGTTTGAAATATATCTTCACCCAACCAAACTTGAATCTCAGGCAAAGACGTTGGGTTGAGTTGATCTCGGATTACGACTTAGGAATAACTTACACCCCGGGCAAAGCCAATGTCATGGCTGATGCACTAAGCCGTAAATCCTATTGTAACAACCTGATGTTACAACAGAGTCAACCACCTCTCCATGAGGAATTCCGTAAGCTTAACCTTCACATTGTTCCTCAAGGATGCCTATCCACCCTGGTGGCGAAACCTACCCTTATGGATCAAATCATAACCGCCCAGCAGTATGATAAGGGCATATCCCGGATTAAGGAAAACATCGCTAGCGGAGTTGCTAAATGTTTCTCCATGGATGAGCGAGATGCTGTCTTCTTCGAGAACCGTTTGGTGGTTCCCAAGAAACAACATCTGCACCAGTTGATCCTTAAGGAAGCTCATGAATCCCCTCTCACCATTCATCCCGGTAGTACTAAAATGTATCAAGACCTACGCCAGAGGTTTTGGTGGACTAGGATGAAGAGAGAAATCGCTCAATACATTGCTAATTGCGACGTTTGTCGTCGTGTTAAAGCATAGCATCAATGGCCTGCTGGCACTCTTCAACCTTTGGTTATTCCCGAATGGAAATGGGATAAAATCAGTATGGATTTCATCACTGGGTTTCCCAGGACCAAGAGAGGGAATAATGCCATCTTCGTCGTGATCGACCGTCTTTCCAAAGTAGCCCACTTTCTACCTGTTCATGAGAGTATCACTGCTAGCCAGCTAGCCGATTTATACATCTCCCGAATAGTGTCTCTTCATGGTGTTTCATTGGAAATTAACTCAGGCCGTGGGAGTCTCTTCACCTCTTGATTTTGGGAAAGTTTCCAAAATGCTATGGGAACTCGTCTCTCTTTTAGTACTGCCTTCCATCCTCACTCAAGTGGTCAAGTAGAGCGAGTCAATCAAATTCTAGAAGATATGCTCCAAGCTTCTATCATCTCGTTCGGAATGAGTTGGGAGAAATGCCTTCCATTCGCGGAGTTTGCTTATAACAATAGTTATCAAGCCAGCTTGGGCAAGGCTCCTTTCGAAGTTCTCTATGGACGAAAATGTCGAACGCCTCTTAACTGGTCAGAAACCGGGGAAAGACAACTCTTTGGCCCGGATATGATTCAGGAAGCAGAAGAGCAGGTTCGCGTTATTCGTGAGAAATTGAAAACAGCCCAATCTCGTCAAAAGAGTCAATATGATCGTAAACATAAGCCTATGACTTATGAAGTCGATGAGAAGGCTTACCTTCGGGTTACTCCGTTAAAGGGAACCCATCGTTTCGGTATCAAAGGCAAATTGGCCCCTCGTTACATTGGACCCTTTCGCATTCTTGCCAAACGAGGAGAAGTTGCCTACCAATTGGAACTACCTCCGCATCTTTCCAGAGTTCACAGTGTCTTCCACGTTTCACAACTCAGGTGTTGCTTCGCGGATCCTATCCGTGGAGTGGACCACGAAACGCTTGATCTACAAGATAACCTCTCCTATCGGGAATATCCCGTTCGTATCCTTGATCAGGCCGAGCGTACCAGTCAATGTCAGAATATCAAGTTTCTCAAGGTTCAATGGTCACACCATTCCGAGAAAGAAGCCACTTGGGAAAGGGAGGATCGTCTTCGACTTGAGTACCCCACCTTCTTCCCGGAGGATCCTAAATCTCGGGACGAGATTCTTTTGAGTGGGGGTGAGTTGTCACACCCTAGATAGTTCAAGCATTAGAGTGTGCATCATATTTAAATTTCTCTTAAAATTGAAATGGGGAAAGCAGAAACCCCCAACACCCCCTGGAAACAACTAGGGTTTACTAAAATTATTTTCAATGAACCTGAAATGCCCTTCTAAAAAGTTCACCCTCCTTGTCTTGGGTTAAAACCTCTGGCAAAATTGGTGCACAATTTTCTAGGTCAACAGAAGGTCATTGAATTAAATCATAAGTATTTGAATTTGGGCATTTAAATGCTATAAAATAATTTAAATGCTCAAATAATCCTGGAAATAAATGTTTGCTGTTGGAAATAATCTAAACAGAGCCCACAATTATTTTCAGGATTTTTGGAAACGTTTTAGTATTTTATTTAAAGCCCAATAGTTGCAGTTAATTAGAAAAACAGAAACAAATAAAGAGAGAGAGAGAGAGGGAAGCCCACCCGGGCCTTACCTGTGCTGGCCCAGCCACCTGGCTCGGCCCAGCCTACTGGCTCTGCCAGTCGTCGTCCTCCTCGCGCCATAAGGACGCGGAGCGCGTGGCCGGCACCCGCGGCCACACGCCGGCCACCTCCTGCTTCCGCCGACGCCTGGAGACGCCTAGGGGTGCCACGCGACCCCCACGTCCCCCTCTCATCCTCGCTCACTCTCCCCTCGTCTCCTTCACCCTCTCCCGCACCATGGCCGACGAGCTTGTCGCCGTCTCACCGCCGTAGTCGCGCTCTCCGTCACCCCCTCGCCTCTCTGACCTGTCCAGAAGCTCCGCCGCGACGCCCTCGCCCTCCCCACCGACCGAGCCACGCATCGCCGGAGGCCCTACATCGCCGCCATCGGATCGTCTTCAACCTCGGTACCCGCCGGACGCCGTTCATCGATTCGCCTCGCTCCGGTCGCCCCCGAGCCCACTGAGCTGCTCATCGACCTCCCTGTGAGCTCCGCCGCCTTTTCCCTCTTCTTTCCCACGTGTTTGCACCCTCTAGGACATAGTTCCACCATGGCCGAAGCTCGTCTCTGCTCGAGCTCGTCGCCGGCGTCGCTCCGGCGACCATTTGGTCCTCCCGTGCTATGCAACGTGCTTGCCGCATCGCGTAGTGCCTCGCTAGCGCTTCAATTTCCGTGTTTGCACGCCGCAGCCCACTCCCCGCACATGGCCGAACTCCGGCCGCCGCCTTGGAGCTCGCCGTCGTCGTCTCCGGCCACCGTAGGCCCGGCCTCCACCACCACTAGATGCGCGACTGCAAGAGCTCTCCAACGAGCCCAAGAACGGCCTCGCCCGTGCCCTGTGGGCGTTTTCCGAGCTGCGCCACCGTCTCGGGCCTCGCTGGCGTCGAGTCGCCGGCGAGTTTGACCCAGTTTGACTCCTGGGTGGGCCCAGGTATACCCCTCCTGAGTCTATGATAGGTGGGGCCGGTCTGCTAACTAATTTAGGATTAGTTTTAATTAATTTTAATTAAATCAGTCACTGACATGTGCGCCCAGGCCCCACTGACAGCTAATTAGAGTTAATCTAATCCTGTTAATTAGCTGAGAGGCTGACAGAAGGGGCCCACCAGTCAGTTTTGACCTGGGCTGGTGCCTTTGACCTGCTGAGGTCAGCATGATGCAATGCTGACGCAGTAATGCATTTTCTGGATTTATTTTTATTCAGGAATTTCCAGAAAATAGTTAAAACTTCTAAAAATCATAGAAAATCAACCATAGCCCCAAATGCAAAGATTTATATATGAAAAATGATCAGAAAAATTAAATCTATCCATCTGTAATGGTTTCATGCATGACAAAACAATTTTACCTTGCTGTTTAAGAAGAATAAGGAAATGCACTATTAAGGCCATGTTTAATGAGCTAATATTTGAATCTTTGATTCAAATGAGTTCATTCCTTTCTGTTATAGCTTGTATTAGGCCAAGACACATTCATATTGCCATGTCATAGCATGCATCATATTGTTGCATATCGCCATGTGTTGATTGTGTTTTGATGTGTTCTTCGTGGTAGGTTCTGCCTCCGAGGATATTCACGAGTATCCAACTGAAGGGCAGTATCCCACTACCACTCCATCAGGCAAGCAACCATTGATCATTCCGATACAAACCCATGTTCTCGCTTCTGATCTTGTTTACTGCATTAAGACAACGCGATTCAAACTACTGTGTGCTATGGTAGTTGAACCCTTATCCTCTGCATGACCTGTCATTGCCACAGTAACTAGATGAAACCCACTAGCATGTGTAGGAGTTGATTGAGCCATGTATGTGATTCCTACCTTGCTATGCCTGCTATGCTTAGAGTTGTGTCAGGTCTGGTTCATCTGGGTGATGGGCCAGAGTGAAATGCTTATGCCGGTAATGTGAGGGATGTGTTGAACATGTTTTGGTAAAGGTATCGATGAGAGGCCATGTAGGAGTACATGGTGGGTTGTTTCATTGAGGCCGTCCCTAAGAACTGAGATCTGTATGTGTGATTTAAGATTCAGCTACTACCATGCATTGGGATCCTTAATTGACCCTCCCGGCTTCTTAACCACCCTAGTACTCTGTCCAGGAGTTGCAAATAGTTTCTGGTGTTTGTAGGTTATGTGTTGGCGGCCGTGCGTAGCACTGACCCTAGGGGTGGACTATGTTGCGGTAGATACACCGTGGCACGGTGTACCGAGTCACCCGTTTGGTGTCTCGGGATCCCTGTTCACATCGTTCGGGGCCGTATGTGGAAACCTCGGCCGGACTCCCTGCGGATGGAACCTGGATAGGCGATAAACCTAGACTAGAGACTTAACTGTTTAGGTAGGCCGTGGCCGGCACCCTCGCTGGGCTTCCGCTTGAAGGTTGCCGAGTACATGTCGTGTAAACGGCGGTAAGTGGTGAAAGCGTGTATGAAGAAGTACACCCCTGCAGGGTATAAAACTATTCGAATAGCCGCATCCGCGGTAAAGGACTACTTGGTTGCCTATACAGTTCATAGACAAGTTAATGGGTACTAATAAAAGACTCAAGATAAGTGTGAGTACCGAGGATGGCCCTCTCGTAGGATGACGAGGGAGGATCCCCGGTGGAGTATTGTGTTGGTGAGTAGTGGACTCGTGTGCGAAAACTATTTTACTGGTGAAGTTCCGTAGGATAGCTTAGCCAAGAGTCAAAGCTGGCTTGCTGCATTAACCCCACCACCTTCTTGAGGATAAGCATGTATAGTAGGTTCTGATGTAAGACTTGCTGAGTACCTTTGTACTCATGTTTGCTTAATTACTATTTTCAGACGACAACACCGCCCCCTCCGATGGGTTCTACGTAGACCTTGACATCGACGAGTGACTAGCCACCCAGGTGGCGATCCTGGCCATGGAGGGCCTATGTAGATAGACAGGTTTCGAGAAGCCTTCTTTCTTTCTAGAGTCTGTACTCAGACTAGTTGCTTCCGCATGTGCTTGTATGTTTGTATGACTTGAGTGTCGGGTCATGTGACCCCTATCTGTATGAACATGTTATGTATGGCTCCCTGGAGCCTTTAAATAAAGTACTTGAGTTGTAGAGTTTTGTTGTGATGCCATGTTGTATGTACTCATATCGGGCATATTGTGTGTATGATTGAAATGCTTGGTATGAGTGGGATCCGACAATCTAGTTGTTTATCCTTGGCAGCCTTTCTTATGGGGAAATGTAGTCTAGTGTTCCTCGAGCCATAGTAGTCCGCTACAGCCCGGTTCACCGGAGTCCTGCTAGCCTAGCACTACTGTTCAGGACACTTGACTGGTCGGCATGGGTTTCACTTCGTTCCTATGTCTGTCCCTTCGGGGAAATGTCACGCTGTGACTTCCAGAGTCCTGCCTAGCCTGCTACAGCCTGGGTTCCCCGGAGTCCTGTTAGTCCAGTGCTACAGCCCGGAATCAATCGCTGATGACCGACATGCTCGATGTGATTCATGTATGCCTGTCTCCATAGGTCTGTGCTGCTTTGGGTTCATGACTAGCCATGTCGGCCCGGGTTCTCTGTCATATGGATGCTAGTGACACTATCATATACGTGAGCCAAAAGGCGCAAACGGTCCCGGGCCATGGTAAGGCGACACCCGTGGGATACCGTGCGTGAGGCCGCAAAGTGATATGAGGTGTTACCGGCTAGATCGATGTGACTTGGAATCGGGGTCCTGACAATATCACTCAAAGATAACATTCTTCGAGCACTGGGCCTATATCGAACGAGCGCCCTCAAGAACTTCTTCAAAATAGTGCTCGGCAGCCACTCGGCCTATGGCCGAACCCTGTGCCGCGACAGTGGTGGCATCCATCTCCGCCCAGTATGTTTTGACACGGGCAAGGGCCATCCGCGAGCCTTCTATGCACGCCGACCTCTTCATCGCATTAATGCGTGGCACCACACCAAGGAACTGCTGCACCAAGCTAAAATAGTTGTTCGGCTTTCGCCTTTCCGGCCACAGATGATCCACGACAAACCTCATGGCGAGTCCAGACAATCTATTGAGTTCGGCCCATTCGGCAAGCTGATCAGTCAATGGAAGCGGATGCTCTGGAACATTAAATTGCGACCAGAACAGCTTGTCCACTTCACGATCTATTTGATCTCGGAAGTATTCAGCCGCATCGACAGCGCTCGCCGCTAAGTCTAGATATGCGTCGGCCGAACTCCACACCCGATCCAGAGGGGCATAACGTGGATCGCCGAACTTCCTCCACAACATAAAGGGCTTCCCCGGCTTTGCGCAGTTCCTCCTTCGCTCTCATTGCAGAGCGGGTGTCTTTGGTCGCCATTGTGGCCTTTTCAAGGTCCGTAGCCTTCGCCCGGTTTTCTTCTTCAAGAAACTGGCAGCGGTCGGCAGTGTCTTTTAACTTCACAGCCATTTTGGCCATTTTCTCTTTGCTCTTGCTATGAGCGGCCTTCTCGGCTCTCAACTCTTCGGCTGCGTTCAAAGCGGCCGCATTACCACTCCTTGCTTGCTCCTTGGCTCGGGCAAGCTCCGCCCGTAGGGCCTCCACGGTGGCAGCTCCATCTGCAGTCACAACATATTAAAGATACTAGCATCACGCTGCTCTTACTATGTGACATCCACTATAAATATCACCTCGTCAAGCCGCTTGTTAACAAGCTCGATGTTGGCATCCGCCGCATCCAGTCACCGCTTTAGTTCGGCAACCCCATCAGTCCGACTAGCCACCGGAGCTTCAGACACCTACACATAAAGGCGGTCTGGTTATTACCTAGGACTATGATCCTCTGTTCGCCGCTGTTCTCGATGACAACCAGAGTCTCAGGGGCTACTATCTACACAGGGCACACCTAAAATGTGCGGTACCATCACAAATGTATATCATTTCACGTACCTCAAAGCTCGTCAGAAGACTCATAAAGGCTTCATGCAACCCGTTTTCGGCGGACGAAATCCTTTCAATCACCATACACATTAATGTATGGTGCTCTTCTGAAATAGTCGTTTGCTCTAGCAGACCCTTCAGTACGTCCGACCGCATACCAGATGGTGTCGGACTCTTTTGATTGCTCTCTTCAAGAGTTGGATATTGAGGGCTTCGGGTGACCATGGGATTACCTTCTGGCCTTGCCAGATCTGGAGAAACTCTTCGTGATGACACTTTAAGGTCGCCCGCTTCTTGAGCCGAGGAGTCCGGGGGAGGCGTTTCGCTCTCCATCATCTCCGGAAGAAGATCCCCTGAAGACGAGCTCTACTGAGAAGGGCTCAGATCCGAACTGCAAGATAAATACTTTGGTTATCTTCCTCAGAAGTAAGGTAGTATATCTTCACTATTAAGTACTTTTTTATTACTTATAGCTCGTTAGAGGGCTGATCCCCGCATGGACTTTGTGCGGAAAGAGCACCCTCCGAGGCGGGACCCTCTGGTGGAGTTTTCTTCTCCCGTTTGGAAACCTCGGTTTCCGGATCATCAGAGGTTGTCCTCTTCCTCCCCCGGGGCGAGGGAATGTCAGATTCCTTCCCTTGGTTATCCTCCCTCACGGAGGCGCTCGTTCCCTCGGTTGGAATAGGTAGCCGTGGAGGCCCACTTTCGCCCTCTTTATTCCCCCTTCATCTTCCTTTGAGGGCACCGGGCAAGGTGCTAGCTCGAGCATCTTTTCCAGCACCGGATTGTCCAAGCCTTCGGGAAGAGGGGCCGAACACCGGATCATCTTCACTTTTGTTATCCAGTCCTGGTCAAAAAGCGATTCCTCAGAATGACGTCGTGATAAATGAAAGATAGTGTGTTCGACTAGAGGATTACTTACTTGGGCCACGGTGCGGTTGCTGCTCAGGCCCACGTCCTCGGAGGTGTCTAGACACTCTATTTGGGGTCCGAAGAACGACTTGTACATCTCCTCGTGCGTCAGGCCGAGGAAATTCTAAATAGCGCGCGGTCCTTCTGGGTTGAATTCCCACAAGCGGAGGGGCCGACGTTTGCAAGGCTGGACTTGATGAACCAGCATGACTTGCACTACCATAACCAAACTAAAATCTCCCTCGAAGAGATCTCGGATGTGGCTCTGCAGTATGGGCACATCCTTGGCTGGACCCCAGCTCAGCCCCCTGTTGATCCATGACATGAGTTGTGGTGGAGGGCCCGAGAGAAAGGTGGGGGAAGCTGCCCACTTGGCACTTCTGGGAGCGGTGACGTAGAACCACTCCCGTTGCCATAATCCGGACACCTCTGGAAAGGAACCCTCTGGCCACGGAGCTCCAGGGATCTTGCTTATTAATGCCCCTCCGCACGCTGCATGCTGCCCCTCAACCATCTTCGGCTTCACATCAAAGGTCTTGAGCCACAGGCCGAAGTGAGGGGTAATGCGGAGGAAGGCCTCACATATGACAATAAATGCTGAGATGTGGAGAAAGGAAACCGGGGCTAGATCGTGGAAATCAAGCCCGTAATAGAACATCAAACCCCTAAAGAAGGGATCTAGAGTGAGGCCTAGTCCTTGGAGGAAGTGGGAGATGAACACGACGTCTTCATTGGGTTCAGGAGTAGGGATGACCTTCCCTCAGGCAGGCAGCCGATGCGAAACTTCGGCGGTAAGGTATCTTTCCTCCCTCAACTTCTTAATATCCTCTTCCGTGACGGAAGAAGGCATCCACCGGCCCTGGAGGCTGGATCCAGACATGATTGGAGATCCGAAGCACCTGACCTGGGCTTTGGGTGTTAGAACTCGAGGCGGGGGAAAGATTCGATTGAGCACGGGAGGGAAAAAGTAAAAGCCTTGTGCCTTTATAAAGAGGGTGAATATCAAGCGTCCTCCTCGTAGCCGTTTGGGACTTGTCTAAAATCTAGGAGTCCTAGGCGTGGTTGGGTTACCCACGACCGTATTGATGAGAATCCCGTAATAAGGGGGATACGATCTCTGCTTTGACAAGACGTGTCAAGAAACTGCCTCGCGTTAGGGCTAGTTAAAGAAAAACGGTTCGAATAATCACCGAGCCATGGCATGATGTCATGTTGCCAAAACGTGTCAGCAGATTAGATTTGTGGAAATATTATTCTCTCCGCGGTGGTATGTGGAACTTATTTTGCAGGTTCGGACACTATCCTTTTATTCGAACTCTTCTGTGGTGTATCCGGAGGAGGAACCCGCCTTGCAATGCCGAAGACAACACTGCACGCCGGACTCATCGTCATGGAAGCCTGGTTCAGGGGCTACTGAGGGAGTCCTGGATTAGGGGGTCTCCGGACAGCCGGACTATATCCTTTGACCGGACTGTTGGACTATGAAGATACAAGATTGAAAACTTCGTCTCATGTCCGGATGGGACTCTACTTGGCGTGGAAGGCAAGCTAGGCAGTACGGATATGGATATCTCCTCCTTTGTAACTGACCTTGTGTAACCCTAACCCCTTCTGGTGTCTATATAAACCGGAGGGTTTTAGTCCATAGGACAACAGACAATCATACCATAGGCTAGCTTCTAGGGTTTAGCCTCTCCGATCTCGTGGTAGATCAACTCTTGTAATACCCATATCATCAAGAATATATCAAGCAGGACATAGGGTTGTACCTCCATCAAGAGGGCCCAAACCTGGGTAAAACATCGTGTCCCCTGCCTCCTGTTACCATCCACCTTAGACGCATAGTTCGGGACCCCCTACCCGAGATCCACCGGTTTTGACACCGACAAGGAGGCATAAAGTGGTGATGCCGAGTTTGTTCATGCTATGTGAGGGCAGCAAACCTAATCCTGGAGACCTTGTACTATGTGAGGGCAGCAAATCTAATCCTAGAGACCTTTTACTATGTGAGGGCAGCAAATCTAATCCTGAGACCTTTTACTATGTGAGGGCAGCAAATCTAATCCTGAGACCTTTTACTATGTGAGGGCAGCAAATCTAATCCTGGAGACCTTTTACTATGTGATGGCAGCAAATCTAATCCTGGACATACTCTGTTCACTTGTCCACCAGCCGCCACTTTCTATCCTTTTTTCAACCAATAATAGATATGTTCCTTATCCAGTTTGTACTGAGTTTTCCCATTATTTCCCTTTTCAACCAAGAGACCGGTTGGGTATCCGGTCTCTACTACTTTCACCATATTATTTCCTCTTTGAATCAAGTCCTAGATTCATGATACAACTTTCCGCCCTTTCTTCGTTGTTTGAACAAAGCCCTAGATTCAAATGCATGAAGTAGCTTTACCTCTAATAATACTAAAAATTTAGGTGGCTTTGGAAGAGCTGATGGGAGTAGAAAAAGATGCACATGCAGACACGTGGGGAGCTGGGGCAGTAGAGCAAGGCCGCTTTCGAAGAACTTATACCTGAGGGTTGCCGGGATGTCGGCGGCGGCAGGTCGGATCTGCGGACAATACGACAGGGAGGAAGAAGGGTCGGAGGACCTCCCGAGCCAGCGCTGTGTCGGAGAGAACGGCACAGGCAGAGAATCGGGCCCCTCTGGCAGCTGTGGGTTTCCTTCCTCGGTGGCGATGACCGCATGAACGATGCCTGCGGTCGCCAGCACCGTCTGGAAACGCTACGCGGTGCAGGGCCGCAAGCCGGCGCCTTGGATGATTTGGCACAGCCGACTGCCGCTCGTGTCCATCGCCTCCATAGGTGCTTGTGGCTTCTGGTCACTTGGTCTTGGATTGGAGTGAGCAGTGTTGCGCAAAGACTTGGGAGTAGATGGATTGGAGTGGTGGGGCTATACTAGCAAGTAGTTGTACGTACTAGTACAATAGTGGGCTCACATAGCAATTTTTTCTCATGCAAGAGCCTGGCTATATGTGTGCTCCAATGTTCGCAACTGCAACGTTCGGTTTGCGCTTGTCTCTTCGCCTCTTCGAGAAGACGAACAATGATGATACTACTACTGCTTCTACAGTGTCGAATCCACTGCTGCATGTCCGTCCACCGCGAGCGGGTCAGATAGCTTGTTGCAGAAGTACAACTAAGCAAAAGCATGTCCTTGTTTGTGAGCAACCGCGCGCATGGGTGAGGGAGAAGGCGTGTAGTAAAAAATCAAGCTTCTCCTCGTTGTATGAGTTGACGCGACACATCATAGCACTGGCCCCACATGATTGCCTCTAAACTTGGCTGAAAGACCCGCAGTGTACAGTATATTTGCTTCAACCTCTAACATTTACCCACCACAAATTAAAATATATGTGGCCATATGCATCATTCTGATGCAGATGCCGGGGAGTCCCCCCTTTTCGAAAAAAAACAAAATAAAATATATATTCCTGTCTTGATCAGATGAGCGTGCAAACTACAATCACTAGTGTGTCAGGTAGGGCCAGAAGACTATTTTAATTTTTTTTTAAACTTCAAGACGGCCACATAGCATGGAACCGACCCCAACGATTTTAAGCTTACATGCACGGTACACGCTATCCTAGACTACTATACACATGAAACTGCCACACAAGCGTCCGGGCTACGCTTGGCTCTTCAGCTCTTCGGGAAGTTGAACAATGATGGAGTACTACTGCACTGGAGGAGTACTACAGTACGCTTCTGGCCATCTAACACCGATTGAACTGCTGCATGTCCACCGCGTGCGGGAGGGAGAGCGTGTAGCGAAAGCTTCTCCTAGTCTTGCCAGCCACCACGCTCATGGGCGAGGGAGGGATGCTCCTGCCTTTGCGTGTATGACAGGTGGGCCCGACAGGTGTGTGGCCAACCTGTCATACAGCCAAAGGCAGTGCAGTTAAGTCCACGAGGGAGAGGATAATCAAACTTCTCATTGATGTACGAGTTGACGCGACACATCAAAGCACTGCACTCGATATATTTCAATAATTTGTGTTTACCGATGCATTAATTACAATGCATGCATGCCGTGACCCTCCTTTTGATACTCTACTTGCATGTGTTGATTTAATGCACCTTGAAGTAGTATAAAATATGTGGCGGTAAAGCTTTGTAATACCCTGGCCCAAGTCAAGAGATGGTTGTGCACGAGGAGGGCGAGATCATGCAGACCGAACAGGACCCGATGATGGAGCTCTCTAAGGTCTCGATGGACCTCACCGTGCTCCACTGCCCCTTGTGCCTCCGCCCCTTGACGCCTCTAGTGTATGAGGTTTGAATACACCTCGTCCGTTCGACTGATTGAGCAAGGTGCAGGTTTCTTGATTGATGTGCTGTTCGATTGATTTTTGCAGTGCAAGGGGAGGGCACCTGGCCTGCACGGACTGCCGCATCGAGCTCGCCGGGAACCAGCGGCAGTGCCAAAAGTGCGAGCGCGGCAGTGGCTTCGACGTGCGGAACACGGCGGTGGACTCCGTCCTTTCGTCAGTGAGGGTGGAGTGCCCGCACGAAGGCTGTGGGCTCTACGTCACTTACCACAAGCTCGCCGATCGCCAGAGCATGTGTTCGCTCGCGCCCTGCAAATGCCCCGTGCCCGTCTGCGGCTATGCAGGCCCGCAGCCAGCGCTCTACCACCACATCAGCACCGCGCATCCCATGCCCGTGCACAGGATCCAGTACGGCAAGGTGCTCCAGCTGCAAGTGCCACTATCGGAGCCACGGCTCTTGCTGTTCGCGGAGGAGGACCGCCGTGCATTTTTCTTGGTCGGCGGCGTGCTTGACATCGGTGCGCCTATCGCCGTGTCGGTCGTCTGCATCAGAGTGGGGGCGTCCCCACTGCTGCACTACGTGGCCAAGCTGTGGGTGAACGGCCCGCCGGGGGAGCCCAAAGGCACGACCGACGCCGTCAAGGTGGAAATGGAGGTGACAAGCAGCAAGGATCCAAGCGATGTCGATGTGCAGGAGCTGACCTTCTTGACAGTTCAGCCCAAGCTGCTGGCCGGGGCTAAGCTTGTGTCCATCCACATTCAGATTGACAAGCTCACGTCCTAAATGTTCCTACAGTGCCTTCTATTTATCTTAGTAATATGCTAATATAGGGATTACCTTGGTCTACTTTAGCTTAAGAAATGGAGGGTTTTGGTGGCGATACAGCAATTACTTCGACATCAGATCAGTAATTTCCAACAATCGAATGGATATTTTGGGGCTGTTTGGTTTTAGGACTAGCATTGCCATACTTTGCCACACATTTTTTCCAAACTTGACTAAGGTTAGTTCATCAAAATAAGAGCCATAAGTTGGCAAGCCTAAGGGAATCTTGCCACACTTTTTGTGTGTATGCCATGTGGGGTCCAAGTGTGGCTTGCCTAAGGTGTGGCTTGAACCAAACACTCACCTAAGTTGGTCAAACTTGCCTAACCTTAGGTGTTGCAATCTTTGGCAAAGTTAGTCACAAACCAAACAGCCCCTTTGTGTCTGTTGGATATAAAGTTCCTTTGGGTAAGAAGTACTACTTGTCATCAAAATGGATAAAAGGAGATGTATGTAGACGTATTTTAGTTCTAGATACGTCCCTTTTTATCCATTTTGATGACAAGCACTCCCTCCGTTCCACTACATGCCTTCCATTTGTCAAAAATATAGATGTATCTAGACATGTTTTAGTATATACGTACATCCATGATAGAGCCAATCAGATGGTTGAGAACACTACAATTCGTAGCTACAGATGCGTGTGTAACTCCCAGATGCAGAGGCCGGGGGTCATCATCCTCCTTTTGGAGAAAAAATAGACGCGTGTGTGAGAGGACGAGTGCGTGTGTGCACCTCTTCTCTTCCTGTATAACGTACCACTAAACTCAGAGTACAAGTTCTGTGGGTGGCACGATGGTGCGTGCGAGAAGTCCCGAGAGATAGGTTTAATGTGTCTGAAAAAAAGACTAGCCTAGAGCTCACCATGCCGCTATTCCTGTCGAACGCCCCATTAACCGTAAGATATGTATACGACGGTGCCAGTTATTGCATGTACACAGCAGCACTCCCTCCTTTCCGGTTTATAGGGCTTAATTCAAAAATCTCACCAACCAAGATGGTGAGTGGTGGAATATTTTTTGTAGTTTGCAAAAGCACCTAATTAATGCTCTTGTTTTTCTCAAAAAATTATGTTTATCAATGCATTAATTGCAATGCATGCATGCATAAAGTACATGCATTGGTCAATTTTCTCTTAATACTTGCATGCAATGATTTAATGCACCTTGGAATCTGAACATGTGTTGGGGAACAACCAAATTGAGCCTTATAAAATGGAAAAACTAAATTTTGAATTGCAAATTACTCCACGCTATATTGAATTGCAAACTTGTTCACACCGATCACAACCTAAACGGTTTCACACTTAGGAGCGTATTAGGACCACGCTATATTGAATTGCAAACCTATTCACACCGATCACAACCTAAATGGTTTCCCACTTAGGAGCGTATTAGTACCACGCTACTCCCTCCGTCCGGGTTTATTAGGCCTAAAGACAATTTCTCTTAGACCGAGACACATAGTAATTTGCTCACATTAATTCTTTCATTTCACTCCCAATGCACTCTCTCACATGCATGCAGCCAATGAAAAAGCACGCATGAAGTATATTAATTTTTCAGCCATGGCACCAACAACAATGGCTTTCAATGCAACCAATGAAATGGTTGCATGCATGCACCTTTCCAAAGCGGGGCCTTACAAAAGGGGAGTATATTGAATTGCAAACCTGTTCACACCGATCACAACCTAAACGGGTTCCCACTTAGGAGCGTATTAGTACTCGGTTATAAATACTAGTATGCCAGGATGACTACACATTCCTCCTCAACTCCTCATCCACAAAAACAAACAAGTCATTCAGCATCCTTCCCTTGCGTCTGCCATGGCCAGCGTGAGTTCTGGGTCGAGAGATTGCCACCAGGGAGAGGCAAGCATGGAAGCAGAAGCACAAGAGATGTCCCGCCTAGCTGCGAGAGCAACCGACATCTCCCGCCGCGCGGAAGTAGCAGCACAGAGTTCCCGCCGCGCCGCTGAAGCAGCACGGAGGTCCCACCGCGCCGTCGATGCAGCAGACTGGTCCGGCCGCACCGCGGAAGCAGCAGAGATGTCCCGCCGTGCCACGAATGCAGCAGAGATGTACCACCATGCCGCGGCGGCCTGGGAAAATTTCTCGCGGGCAGGCGACGACTGTTACAGGCGCATGCATGCGATCGTCCATAGCCAGATGGATCAGATCTCCGGCTGGGCGAGCTTGCAGGATGACATGAAAGCCTTGTTTGAACAGGCTACCGGTGTCATCCGGCAACTAAGGGAGGGCAATGAGAGGCTCCGGGCCGAGCGCGACCTGCTGAGGGAGAAGATCGTCCAAAGTGCAGACCAGCAGGAGGAGACCAGTGCCTTGTTGAAGAGGACCGGCGTCATCGTCAACAAACTTATGGGTGACAATGACATGCTCCGCAATGAGCGCCAAAGGCTGGTGGAGGAATCCATGGATGTTCTCAAGCAGCGTCTTGAGGACACGAAAGAGCTCATCACCGCTCGCCGCGGAGACTAGTTTCCTGGTTTCTTTTGATGTAATAATCGGTTTAGGATGTGGATTGTGTCATCGGTTTTGAAATCTTGGTTCTAGCGCGGATGTTTGGCCTTTGTTGGCCTCTTGGGATGTTGCGATTTCAATCTGGTAGCTTTTAGTCCTTTGTGTTAGGCTGGAGTTGTGCTGAACTTCTTGTGAATTGTGGTGGTTTTCAGTAATGAAAATCGGAAGGGGCAAGCCCTTCTTTGATCAAAAAGAAAAATTAATCGTCCTTATATATTCATCAGTCTTGCTATAAGTCGCAGTAGATGCTATATAGGTCCGTCGGATCTTACATCAAGATCCGTGCTTTCAGATTTTCTTTTTTCTCTCTTAAATCTCAGTCGAGTGAGACATAGCCACGCCATTAAACAGAGGCTCGGATGCCATTAATGGAGACCTTGGGAGAGAGGTGGATGGCAGATGGAGGTCAAAGGGCTCTCCTCCCAATAAGCACGCGCAGGGGTCTGATCGCACGCCTCCCGTACTCAAATAGCTACCCTGCACGGCGCCTCCTAGCTAATAAAAAATGGGGACGTGTGGCAGCACGTAAATGGTACTAGTAAGTAGAACGCCCACGGTTTCAATAATACCTGTGTTTCCGATTGTAACGTGACAACACTTGTTCCAAAATGACTTTGTTGATTGTTAATGTGTGCGCCGTCGCAAATCGGACTACAAATTTACCACAACATGTTGGTGCCATGTCATGGCACCAAGCCAAGTTTCATTATTTTCATGCGTGTTTTGGATTTACAGGAATTAAAAAACTAAGTTTCTCAATGTTTCTAACCCAGCCACGACGCCCAGAATTTTGAATTTCATTCCCATTTCTTGCATGAAACCTAGAAATTTAGCCGAGGACACACGTGTGATTTTTCAACCAACTTTGGTGCACTGGAACATGTGCTTGTATTTCAACTTTGAATTATGCACACAAAAGTGACATGTTCCCTCCTAGAACCACGAGCCTTCTTGAGAGAAGCTCCGATTTGCAAGAAGCTTATACCAAAATTTGTTCCTATTCGGCCAATTTTTTTTACCACGGCATGGTACTACCATGACATGACACCATGCCAAGTTTCATGATTTTAAAACCAAGTTTCTCAATGTTCTCGACCGAGCCACGATGCCCAGATGTTTGAATTTTATTCTCATTTTTTGCATGGGACCTACTCCCTCCTTCCATCTATATAGGGCCTAATGTGTTTTTCAAGACAGCCTTTGACTATTGACAAGATTAATAGCACATGAGATGTATACTATGAAAATTATATTATTGGAAGCTCCTTTGACTTTGAAGGTATATTATTGCTCTAACGTTTGGCCAAAGTTAGCCTCGAAAAACGCATTAGGACCTATATAGATGGAAGGAGGGAGTAGAAATTCACCCGAGGACACAAATGTGTTTTTTCAACCAACTTTGGTGCACGGAAGCATGTGCTTGTAGTTCAAATTTGAATTATGCACATTAAATGACCAAAACTCAATTAATGTGTAAATAAGGCCAATCGAAGCCGGAATAATTCCAAAATTTAACAGGGCACTCATGTAGTTCTATGTTGCCTTTGTAAATAAACTCAAGGGGGACAACATATATCGTTTCGCACTCAAAGGTGGCATGTTCCCTCTCAGAACCACGAGCCTTCTTGAGAGAAGCTTCGGTTTGCAAGAAGCTTATACCAAAATCTGTTCCTATTCGACCAATTTTTTTACCCCAACATGGTAGTACCATGACATGACATCCATGCCAAGTTTCATGATTTTCAGACGTGTTTTGGATTTACAAGAATTTTAAAACCAAGTTTCTCAATGTTCTCGGCCGAGCCACGATGCCCAGATGTTTTAATTTTATTCTCATTTCTTGCATGGGACCTAGAAATTCACCCGAGGACACAAATGTGATTTTTTAACCAACTCTGGTGCACAAGAGCATTTGCTTGTAGTTCAAATTTGACTTATGCACATTAAATGACCAGAAACTCAATTAATGTATAAAAATGACAAACGAACCCAGAATAATTCCAAAATTTAACAGGGCACTAATGTAGTTCTATGTTGCCTTTGTTAAGAAACTCAAGGGGGGCAGCGTATATCATTTCACACTCAAAGGTGGCACGTTCCCTCTTAGAACCACGAGCTTCCAAATCGGCCCAATTTTTTACCACAACATGTTAGTGCCATGACATGACACCATGCCAAGTTTCATGATTCCCAGGCGAGTTTTGGATTTACATGAATTTAAAATCAAAGTTTCTCGATGTTCTCGGCCGAGTCATGACGCCCAGATTTTTGAATTCCATTCTCATTTCTTCCATCGGACCTAGAAACCAAGGACACACATGTCATTTTTCAACCCACTTTGGTGCACCGGAGCATGTGCATGCAATTCATATTTAGATTATGCACATTAAAAGTCCAGAAACTCAATTAATGTATAAAAAGGACAAATGAACCCGAAATAATTCCAAAATTTAACAGGGCACTCATATAGTTCTATGGTGCCTCTATAAATAAAATCAGGGGGGAGGCAATGTATATCGTGTCGGACACAAAGGTGACACGTTCCCTCTCGGAACCACGAGGCTTGTTGAGAGAATCTCCGGTTTTGCAAGAGGCTTATACCAAAACTTGTCCCAATTCAGCCAAAAATTATACGTATGAAAACAGGGTTTAGATTATCCCAAACATCTCGCTACCTAGACCAATAATGTACTATGATTTGAATTCAACATAAAATGGATACAAATATTTGAATTGGAGAGCGTATGGTACTTGTAGTTCATAGTGAAATATGATTGCTGCTATATGTATGTTTTTTGTTACAAGATAATATTTAAATTATTGTATAACTTGACAACATTCGTATTCAAATAAGGAAAATTGATTCAAATTTGGTCCATATGGTAGACGACAATATATATGTTCACATGGTGGAGTAAAATGTTCATATATGATGGAAGATCAAAATGTACGACTATATCAATTATAAACCGCAAGGTCACCTAACGATATATTCGGATTCAACATAACGTGGATTCAAAAATTGAAATTAGAGATCATGGCATATGTAATCATATAAAAAGGGACATTACTCTTTCTTTGGTGGGAATTGGTTTGTTTTTTGTTGTTGTTGAGGGAAGTGTGAATCGATTTGGTACTGTGCAAGGTAATCTTGTTCTCCTGATTTTTTTTACATTTTTCTTGTAGTTTTTTCAATGGCATCTATAGCAATATAGTAAAAGGGGACATGACTTTCTTGTTTCTTGTATGAATTGTTTTTTTACACGTTAAGTTTGTTCTGCCGAACAAGGAATCCGCACCTTGTTATCCCCAAATTTTCAAGCTCGAGTATCTTTTGTCTCACCTGCTTTGAAACTCCCGCTTCTTCAACCCGTGCTGCGCCTTGTTATCCCGAAATTTGGACGCGCGCTAGAACTCTCTCCTCATCCGAAATCGCTCCCGCAGCCCAGACACGCGAAATCTCCCTTCTACCCCTCAGCCAGAAATGAAGCTCCACGTCGCGGTGTCAAAATCAGTGGGGGTACGCTAGTAACTTACCCTACATTTCGGACAAGCGCATCCCTAAGCTTGGCCCCCCTCCCCCTTCGCCCCACATTCGTACACCGAGGCCGCCAAAACCCGCTAAACCCCATGCTCCTCCATCGGCCTCCCGACCGCCGCCTAGCCGGAGACTCTTCCCCGACTACGTCGTCCACCGCAACAGCTCGCCGTCCCTCATCCACCGCATCGGATGAGGATCCGTTGTCGATCTCGTCGTCCCGCTGGATCAGCCGCCCCGTCCTCCACCTCCAAGGAGCTGCCCCGACGTTCGCCTTGTCTATCGCGCCACCTTAATCCCCACAGCACCGTCTTGACCTGCCCCACCGGAACCATAGCACCCTCACCAATTCCTCCGATGAAGCCGAGGCCAACTCGGCGCCACCAAGGAGGTTCTGCACTCACCGCTGCATTTTATCTTTTATTCGATCTCATGGGGCTGCCGGTGCTCAATACCGAGCAGACATGGCGTGTCTCCATCGACGGCGCCATCGCTGGCCACATCATCCATGGCGTCTCTCCCCCATGTCGTTGCTTCCTCGGCGGCGACTTCCACAACGGCACTAGCTGCAGCTACTCCGGCTCTTGCTCGCGCTGCGGCTCTGTTCTTGCTGTCGGTCACGCTGCTGCACTGCTCCTGCTTTCGTTCGTGCTGCTACTCTGCTCTTGCTCTCGCTTGCGCTGCTGCTGCTGCTGCACGACCTCCGGCAGCTACAGGAGTTGCTAATTTAGCACTCGCTCGCGGTTCTACTAAATGACTTGCTCTCTGCTAGTGCGTTCCCTGCTCGAGCGTCTGCTGATTTAGATCACTGCTTATCTGCTACTAGTGCTCGAACGCCCTAAACATCTATTGCAATGCTCTGTTACTAGTTCAATCAGTTTCGACAGTAAAATTCAGTTTCGACTGTGAAGTTCATTTTCTTCAGTTAAGTTCAGAGTGAACAGTACTTATAGCATCTCTCGGAGCAGCCGTGGCGCGGCTGATGCGTTTTACATCTAGCACTTTTTGGTGATGTATTTTACATCATCTATTGCAGATGATATTAGGGTCCCACTTCAGATTAACATTGTCTGTCTTGTCATGCTTCAGCCTCGTCGCCGTACACCTTAGCGGAGCTGCTCCAACGACAAAACCGTCCATCACAGCAGAGCAGCACCCTCGGCGCCATTTCTAGAGGCCTCGGATCTTCTTCCCCGCCTCCGACAGTCACACCAGCATCATCACCATCCTCCACGTCCAACCCAATGATGCTGAGGTCCACAAGGCTATGCCAAAGAGGTTGTACACTCGTCGCATCACTTTGTTTCTCCATTCCTATGTTCTTCCAATTCATGTGAGCCAAACACCTAGGTTGACTGAAATCCTATGTTTCCAAATGCTCTGTTTTGCACAATGTTCAAGATATCTTCCGATATTCCGATAAATCGGGCGATTTATCGCTTACCTGTGTCTGACTGATAAGATAAATCGCCCGATAAATTAGCCGACATGGCGATAAATCGGTCGATATGCCGATAAACTGGTCGATTTACCCCTTATCATGGGTCGGCCGATAAGTTCCTGATAAGCAATATCCCCAACAATGGTTTTGCACGTGCATTCCTATCCTATTCCTGTGTTTTTCCTGTCCCTGCGTTTATAGAATAATCCAACTCTAAGGAGCCCTTACAGATTTACTTCATTTTTAGATAGGCGTCAAAGAAAACTCTGTGTGTTATGTCCTGCTCCTGCCGTGCCATCATCCACCCCACCCGAGGTGCACCATTGACAGAAGCACTCACTGTAGCAGAGATCCCCCCTGCAGACTTCCTTTCGCCGCCTCAGATCATCTTCCCCATTGCCGGCAGCCACGCCAACTGCATTACCATCATTGACTGAGCAGATGAACCTGAGGACTACACAGTTCCGGAAGAGAGGTCGCATGTTTGATTATGTTATACATCGGTTATTATTACCTGCTACTTTATCGTTTAATCTTGAGTTTTGAATTGCCCATGGGTCTCATATCGAGCCAGCAATGAATAGTATATGTCTACTATCTGGTTCATCTGGGGTCTTCTATGTGGTTCATGTTGGGTGGGAAACAAACAATAGATGATCCATTGTCTATCTTTTTAAACTGAAGCTATAATCTACCTGCTAACATTAGTTTTGGATCCATCCACTCGTTTGCTACCATCAGTCTTGATTTTTGCATGCACTCCTTAGGCCTTACAAAATCTAACTATTTTTTTATTATGCATGTCAGATATTCTACACAATCGTACTGAACATGTAGAGAAAAAGAGAAGACCATTGCGTGCGAATATAATGTCATGCAGACTGTAACATCCCAAAATTCTAAATTTTGGAAGGTTATATTAAATAAATAGTTATGCTTGGTTGTTTGATTGTGGTGTGGTTGCTTGTGTGAAATTGAGTGAAATTTGATACTTTTTGAAAGTTGAATGAGAGGGAATGAAATGACTTTCCCAAAACTTTCACTTTGCATTTTGATCCCCATGAATTCAAATTAATTTCATCACAAAACCCTAGAGTGAATATGATATGACTTCTTCCATTTAAATAAATGAAAAGAGTTTTGAAAAGATTTGAATTCCATCCAAAAATATTTCAAATTCGAAACTTTATGCAACTTAATGATTTTCATGAGAGAAGATAAAATGACTTCTTCAATTATATGAAATATGAGTTGGAAGTTACAAAGAATCCAATTTAAAGTCATTTGGAAGTATTTTGGAACTCCCTTCCAATTTGGAATTATTTGGAACCTTATTTTAATTTTTTTCTCCTAAAAACAAATAAATGGAAATAATGGTAAAATAATTCCCTTCAATGGGAAATTAGGAGAAAATAAATTTGAAATCATTTTGGTATTTTAAAAATGATTTTTGTGGGGTTTTAATGCAACAGTAGCACTATTTGCTTTATTTGAATTTTTGTAGATTTTATTTGCCTCTGAAAATGTGTTCATGTTTTAGAAATTATTTTTCTGAAACTTTTGATATATAATATGCCTATATAATAGTTTTTTTATTGCTCTTTATTTTAGTTTTCCTTCTCTATTTTCAAAAAAAACTGGGCGAAGCCCAGCCGCACTAGGCCCGGCCCCCTCCACGACCCAACAGGTCGTCTTCCTCCTACAATCGTTCCTGCACCTACAAGAGCAGAACGCACGCACGACCCCACCCCGCGCCCCTCTCCCTTCCCTCATTCCCCTTCCCCAAGAATCCTCTGAATGGATCTACCTCCTTCCCCTACACCTCCTTCTCCAAGTAAAAGGCCATTAATGCCCTGGATTTTCTCGCCGGAGATCCGCACTTGCCTTTTTTTTGCTCGCCATGGCTGCACGCATTTGGACACCACCTCGCCCTATAAATACCTCCCTCATGTTGCCCTCTTTCCCCTCGCCCAAAGCCCTCTCCTATGGGAGCTTATCCCCCTCCCTATCCCGCATAATTTCTCATCGGAGTTCATAAACTCCGGCGGCTTCTCCATCGCTGCCCGAGGCTCGGTTGGTACTTCCTCAGCCTCCCCTGAGGTTGCTGAGATCTCCTATGCACCATCCCATGCTCTCCGTCCTCTAGGAGCCCCTACAACCTCGGATTCGATCTTCTTCCCCAACTCCGGCGACTACTCCGGTGAGATCAAAGAAATCCCGTAATTTCTTCTTTTCAGAAAAGTAGCGATCTTAGAAAATTCATATCTATTAGTATACATATCCAAATTGAGTGATTCCAATTGTGTTAGATCACAAATTTTGTAAAGTTTCTATAGGTAAATAGTTTTTAGGTTTGACTATTTAAATTTGAACTTGATCAATTTCTCTTATATCCTTGTATTTGATCTAACTTGAGTTTAGAAATAGATTTTTGATTGATTCTTTTTGCTACTGCTTTGTTATTATTTTGTTTATCCAGGAGCATATAGTTATTTATTTTTAGTTTATTTTAAATTAGGTTTGTTGCAAAAACAATACTGTTTTGCTTATGTAGTTGTTTTAGTCATATAATTAATGTTTTTAATTATTTTTAGTTAATTCTTTTTGTAGATTTTTACATGTTGTCATATGTTTCTGTTAGACTACAGTAGATAAATTTTTGTAGTTATTTATTAGTGTTTAGCTACTGTTTTGGTATTTGTTTGTTTAGTTCATAGTGATAGTTGATACAAATAGTTTTATTAGTTTTAATGTATTTCTTTTTGCCACTTCAATATATGTTGTTATTGGTTCTGTTATTTAGAAGTAAAATAAGTTTTCATAAATTATTTTAGTATTGTTTACTGTTGTCTTATTGTTTTCTAGTTGTTATAGTTGTTCTAGTGTTAACTAGATAGTTATAATAGTTTTTATACTAGTTCTTTTTGCTAGTAAATGCTTTAGTAAATTATTTTGTTGTTGTTTTATTAGAATTATATTTTCCATGTTGTATGAAAGTTATTAGAGTAATTTATTTTTAATAAGAAAGTATTGACTGTTATTGTGTGAGTTGGTTTCTCCCTTGTTTTCGTGAAGTTTTCTTTGGAATTCTATTTGGTTTTATTGGACTTCATTATTGTTTTATTTATGGCTTTTTGATTTTTATTTTGATTGCCAGTATTGTTTGCTAAGATTATTGCTTATGTGAGTATAATGTTTGACTATATAGATTTTCTCGGAGTGACGAATAGTTTATCAAAGATTCCGAGAGCGTTATTATCTTCATCAAGTAATACCAGGCAAGTTCACTTTGACCATGTTTTCCATACCTATGTTTTATTTGCCTGTAGTAGCACCCTTTCAACAATCCCTCCAGTAGTGTTATTTAATCTTGTAATTGAGTAGAATGCATGAGGTAGAAACCCATCTCCCTGTTACCAAGCCCGGGACGTTATATAGTTTTAATGCTACACTATAGTAGACGAGGTTTGGTATGAGTGCACGAGAGTGGTGTGAAGAAGGAGGACTCTACATCAATGGTGACAACTTCATGATGGCATCGGCAAGGACTGCATCTTCAGGACTCCAAGGCCTCAAGATTTCGGGACTCGAGACAAGAATTCAATACACACTACTAGGTGAAGGACGGTGGACGGGCACTGATGTCTACTACACAACCTTCTTCTTGTAGACATTGTTGGGCCTCCAAGTGCAGAGGTTTGTAGGACAGTAGCAAATTTCCCTCAAGTGGATGACCTAAGGTTTATCAATCCATAGGAGGCGTAGGATGAAGATGGTCTCTCTCAAGCAACCCTGCAACCAAATAACAAAGAGTCTCTTGTGTCCCCAACACACCCAATACAATGGTAAATTGTATAGGTGCACTAGTTCGGCGAAGAGATGGTGATACAAGTGGTATATGGATAGTAGATAAAGGTTTTTGTAAATCTGAAAATATAAAAACAGCAAGGTAACTAATGATAAAAGTGAGCACAAACGGTATTGCAATGCGTTGAAACAAGGCCTAGGGTTCATACTTTCACTAGTGCAAGTTCCCTCAACAATAATAACATAATTGGATCACATAACTATCCCTCAACATGCAACAAAGAGTCACTCCAAAGTAACTAATAGTGAAGAACAAACGAAGAGATTATGGTAGGGTACGAAACCACCTCAAAGTTATTATTTCCAATCAATTCGTTGGGCTATTCCTATAAGTGTCACAAACAGCCCTAGAGTTTGTACTAGAATAACACCTTAAGACACAAATCAACCGAAACCCTAATGTCACCTAGATACTCCAATGTCACATCAAGTATCCATGGGTATGATTATACGATATGCATCACACAATCTCAGATTCATCTATTCAACCAACACATAGAACCTCAAAGAGTGCACCAAAGTTTCTATCGGAGAATCACGACAAAAACGTGTGCCAACCCCTATGCATAGGTTCATGGGCGGAACCCGCAAGTTGATCACCAAAACATACATCAAGTGAATCACGTGGTATCCCATTGTCACCACAGATACGCACGACAAGACATACATCAAGTGTTCTCAAATCTTTAAAGACTCAATCCGATAAGATTACTTCAAGGGGAAAACTCAATCCATTACAAGATAGTAGAGGGGGGAAGAAACATCATAGGATCCAAATATAATAGCAAAGCTCGTGATACATCAAGATCGTACAACCTCAAGAACACGAGAGAGAGAGAGAGATCAAACACATAGCTACTGGTACATACTCTCAGCCCCGAGGGAGAACTACTCCCTCCTCATCATGGAGAGCACCGGGATGATGAAGATGGACACCGGAGAAGGATTCCCCCTCCGGCAGGGTGCCGGAACAGGTCTAGATTGGCTTTCGGTGGCTACGGAGGCTTCTGGCGGCGGAACTCCCGATCTATTGTGCTCTCAGATGTTTTTAGGGTATATGGAGATATATAGGCGGAAGAAGTACGTCAGGCGAGCCACAAGGGGCCCACGAGGGTGGAGGGCGCGCCCCCCCTACCTCGTGGCCTCCTTGAAGCTTCCCTTACATGCACTTCAAGTCTTCTAGGCTTCTTTCCTTCAAAAAATGAGTTCCGTGAAGTTTCAGGTCAATTGGACTCCGTTTGATTTTCCTTTTCTTCGAAACCCTAAAACAAGGTAAAAACAGAAACTGGCACTGGGCTCTGGGTTAATAGGTTAGTCCCAAAAATGATATAAAAGTGTATAATAAAGCCCATAAACATCCAAAACAGTAAATAATATAGCATGGAGCAATCAAAAATTATAGATACGTTGGAGACGTATCAGCATCCCCAAGCTTAATTCCTGCTCGTCCTCGAGTAGGTAAATGATAGAAACAAAATTTTTGATGCAGAGTGCTACTTGGCATAATTTCAATGTAATTCTTCTTAATTGTGGCATGAATATTCAGATCGGAAAGATTCAAGAGAAAAGTTCATATTGACATAAAAATAATAATACTTAAAGCATACTAACTAAGCAATCATGTCTTCTCAAAATAACTTGGCCAAAGAAAGCTATCCCTACAAAATCATATAGTCTGGCTATGCTCTATCTTCACCACACAAAATGGTTAAATCATGCACAACCCCGATGACAAGCCAAGCAATTGTTTCATACTTTTGATGTTCTAAAACTTTTTCAATCTTCACACAATACATGAGCGTGAGCCATGGACATAGCACTATAGGTGGAATAGAGTGGTGGTTGTGGCGAAGAAAAAAAGGGAGAAGATAGTCTCACATCAACTAGGCGTATCAACGTGCTATGGAGATGCCCATCAATAGATATCAATGTGAGTGAGTAGGGATTGCCATGCAACGGATGCACTAAATCTATAAATGTACGAAAGCTCAACAAAATAAACTAGTGGGTGTGCATCCAACTTACTTGCTCACGAAGACCTAGGGCATTTTGAGGAAGCCCATCATTGGAATATACAAGCCAAGTTCTATAATGAAAATTTCCCACTAGTATATGAAAGTGACAACATAGGAGACTCTCTATCATGAAGATCATGGTGCTACTTTGAAGCACAAGTGTGGTAAAAGGATAGTAGCATTGCCCCTTCTCTCTTTTTCTTTCATTTTTTATTTTCTTTTATTTGGGCCTTCTCTTTTTTATGGCCTCTTTTCTCATTTTTTTAATTGGGCTTTTTTGGCCTCTTTTATTTATTTTCGTCCGGAGTCTCATCCCGACTTGTGGGGGAATCATAGTCTCCATCACCCTTTCCTCACTGGGACAATGCTCTAATAATGATGACCATCACACTTTTATTTACTTACAAATCATGAATTACAACTCGATACTTAGAACAAGATATGACTCTATATGAATGCCTCCGGCGGTGTATAGGGATATGCAATGATGCATGAGTGACATGTATGAAAGAATTATGAACGGTGGCTTTGCCACAAATACGATGCCGACTACATGATCATGCATAGCAATATGACAATGATGGAGCGTGTCATATAAACAGAACGGTGGAAAGTTGCATGGCAATATATCTCGGAATGGCTATGGAAATGCCATAATAGGTAGGTATGGTGGCTGTTTTGAGGAAGATATATGGTGGGTTTATGGTACCGGCTAAAGTTGCGCGGTACTAGAGAGGCTAGCAATGGTGGAAGGGTGAGAGTGCGTATAATCCATGGACTCAACATTAGTCATAAAGAACTCACATACTTATTGCAAAAATCTATTAGTTATCGAAACAAAGTACTACGCGCATGCTCCTAGGGGATAGATTGGTAGGAAAAGACCATCGCTCGTCCCCGACCGCCACTCATAAGGAAGGCAATCAATAAATAAATCATGCTTCGACTTCATCGCATAATGGTTCACCATATGTGCATGCTACGGGAATCACAAACTTTAGAACAAGTATTTATCAAATTCACAACTACTCAACTAGCATACTCTAATATTACCACCTTCATATCTCAAAACAATCATCAAGTATCAAACTTCTCATAGTATTCAATGCACTTTATATGAAAGTTTTTATTATATCCCTCTTGGATGCCCATCATATTAGGACTAAATTCATAACCAAAGCAAATTACCATGATGTTTAGGACTCTCAAAATAATATAAGTGAAGCACGAGAGTTCATCTATTTCTATAAAATAAAACCACTACCGTGCTCTAAAAGGATATGAGTGAAGCACTAGAGCAAATGACAAACTACTCCGAAAGATATAAGTGAAGATCAATGAGTAGTCGAATAATTATGCAACTATGTTAAGACTCTCTAACATTTAATAATTTCAGATCTTGGTATTTTATTCATGCAGCAAGCAAATCCTAACAAAATAAATTGATGCTCCAAGAAAAACACATATCATGTGGTAAATAAAAATATAGCTCCAAGTAAAGTTACCGATGAACAAAGACGAAAGAGGGGATGCCTTCCGGGGCATCCCCAAGCTTAGGCTTTTGGTTGTCCTTGAATATTACCTTGGGGTGCCTTGGGCATCCCCAATCTTAGGCTCTTGCCACTCCTTATTCCATAGTCCATCGAACCTTTACCCAAAACTTGAAAACTTCAAAACACAAAACTTAACAGAAAACTCGTAAGCTCCGTTAGCGAAAGAAAACAAAACACCACTTCAAGGTACTGTAATGAACTCATCATTTATTTATATTGGTGTTAAACCTACTGTGTTCCAACTTATCTATGGTTTATAAACTCTTTTACTAGCCATATATTCATCAAAATAAGCAAACAACACACGAAAAACAAAATCTGTCAAAAACAGAACAGTCTGTAGTAATCTGTAGCTACCGCAGGATCTGGAAACGCGAAAATTCTAAAATAAATTGATGGACGTGAGGAATTTATCTATTAATCATCTGCAAAAAGAATTAACTAAATATCACTCTCCAAATAAAAATGGCAGCAATTATCGTGAGCACTAAAGTTTCTGTTTTTTACAGCATGATCAACAAGACTTTCCCCAAGTCTTCCCAACGGTTCTACTTGGCACAAACACTAACTAAAACATAAAAAACTCAATCATAAAAGAGGCTAGATAAATTATTTATTACTAAACAGGAGCAAAAATCATGTAACAAAAATAAAAATTGGGTTGCCTCCCAACAAGCTCTATCGTTTAACGCCCCTAGCTAGGCATGATGATTTCAATGATGCTCACATTAAGGATAAGAATTGAAACATAAAGAGAGCATCATGAAGAATATGACTAGCACATTTAAGTCTAACCCACTTCCTATTCATAGGGATTTTGTGAGCAAACAACTTGTGGGAACAAGAATCAACTTGCATAGGAGGTAAAACAAGCATAACTTTAAAACTTTAAGCACACAGAGAGGAAACTTGATATTATTGCAATTCCTACAAGCATATATTCCTCCCTCATAATAATTTTCAGTAGCATCATGAATTAATTCAACATTATAACCATCACCTAAAGCATTCTTTTCATGATCTACAAGCATAGAAAATTTACTACTCTCCACATAAGCGAAATTCTTCTCATGAATAATAGTGGGAGCAAACTCAACAAAATAATTATCATGTGAGGCATAATCCAATTGAAAACTAAAATCATGATGATAAGTTTCATGGATATCATTATTTTTTATAGCATACAAGTCATCACAATAATCATCATAGATAGCAACTTTGTTCTCATAATCAATTGGAACCTCTTCCGGAATAGTGGATTCATCACAAAATAAAGTCATGACCTCTCCAAATCCTCTTTCATCAATATAATCATCATAAATAGGAGGCATGTTTTCATCATAATAAATTTGCTCATCAAAACTTGGGGGACAAAAAATATCATCTTCATCAAACATAGCTTCCCCAAGCTTGTGGCTTTGCATATCATTAGCATCATGGATATTCAAGGAATTCATACTAACAACATTGCAATCATGCTCATCATTCAAATATTTAGTGCCAAACATTCTAATGCATTCTTCTTCTAGCACTTGAGCACAATTTTCCTTCCCATCATACTCACGAAAGATATTAAAAAGATGAAGCGTATGAGACAAACTCAATTCCATTTTTTTGTAGTTTTCTTTTATAAACTAGACTAGTGCTAAAACAAGAAACAAAAAGATTCGATTGCAAGATCTAAAGATATACCTTCAAGTGCTAACCTCCCCGGCAACGGCGCCAGAAAAGAGCTTGATGTCTACTACACAACCTTCTTCCTATAGACGTTGTTGGGCCTCCAAGTGCAGAGGTTTGTAGGACAGTAGCAAATTTCCATCAAGTGGATGACCTAAGGTTTATCAATCTGTAGGAGGCGTAGGATGAAGATGGTCTCTCCCAAGCAACCCTGCAACCAAATAACAAAGAGTCTCTTGTATCCCCAACACACTCAATACAATGGTAAATTGTATAGGTGCACTAGTTCGGCGAAGAGATGGTGATACAAGTGGTATATGGATAGTAGATAAAGGTTTTTGTAATCTGAAAATATAAAAACAGCAAGGTAACTAATGATAAAAGTGAGCAGAAACGGTATTGCAATGCGTTGAAACAAGGTCTAGGGTTCATACTTTTGCTAGTGCAAGTTCCCTCAACAATAATAACATAATTGGATCACATAACTATCCCTCAACATGCAACAAAGAGTCACTCCAAAGTAACTAATAGCGGAGAACAAACGAAGAGATTATGGTAGGGTACGAAACCACCTCAAAGTTATTCTTTCCAATCAATCCGTTGGGCTATTCCTATAAGTGTCACAAACAGACCTAGAGTTTGTACTAGAATAACACCTTAAGACACAAATCAACCAGAACCCTAATGTCACCTAGATACTCCAATGTCACCTCAAGTATCCATGGGTATGATTATACGATATGCATCACACAATCTCAGATTCATCTATTCAACCAACACATAGAACCTCAAAGAGTGCCCCAAAGTTTCTACCGGAGAATCACGACGAAAACGTGTGCCAACCCCTATGCATAGGTTCATGGGTGGAACCCGCAAGTTTATCACCAAAACATACATCAAGTGAATCACGTGGTATCCCATTGTCACCACAGATACGCACGGCAAGACATACATCAAGTGTTCTCAAATCTTTAAAGACTCAATCCGATAAGAATACTTCAAGGGGAAAACTCAATCCATTACAAGAGAGTAGAGAGGGGAAGAAACATCATAGGATCCAAATATAATAGCAAAGCTCGTGATACATCAATATCGTACCACCTCAAGAACACGAGAGAGAGAGAGATCAAACACATAGCTACTGGTACATACCCTCAGCCCCGAGGAAGAACTACTCCCTCCTCGTCATGGAGAGCACCGGGATGATGAAGATGGCCACCGGAGAAGGATTCCCCCCTCCGGCAGGGTGCCGGAACGGGTCTAGATTGGCTTTCGATGGCTACGGAGGCTTCTGGCGGTGGAACTCTCGATCTATTGTGCTCTCAGATGTTTTTAGGGTATATGGAGATATATAGGCGGAAGAAGTACGTCAGGGGAGCCACAAGGGGTCCACGAGGGTGGAGGGCGCGCCCTAGGGGGGTGGGCGCGCCCCCCTACCTTGTGGCCTCCTCGAAGCTTCCCTTACGTGCACTTCAAGTCTTCTGGGATTCTTTCCTTCCAAAAATGAGTTCCGTGAAGTTTCAAGTCAATTGGACTCTATTTGATTTTCCTTTTCTTCGAAACCCTAAAACAAGGTAAAAACAGAAACTGGCACTGTGCTCTGGGTTAATATGTTAGTCCCAAAAATGATATAAAAGTGTATAATAAAGCCCATAAGAATCCAAAATAGTAGATAATATAGCATGGAGCAATCAAAAATTATAGATACGTTGGAGACATATCAGGCACCCTGGAGGAACCAGTGGATGGCCGGGATGCATGGAGAAGCGCCATGACATCTTGCGGAAAGCTTCACCCAGACTCAAAGAGACGGAAGAATACTTCATGCCCGGAAGCTTACTTGTGCAACCGCAAGTCACTATGGGCTCTGGCTTGGTTGACCCTAGTGGTGACTCTGGCTGGGACGGTGCTAGCAGATGTAGAACTATGGTAGGATTGGATGAGCACCGGACAGTGGTCAGGGGAACTCTTTGGAAGACCATGTTTCGGCCGTCTTGTTCTCAAACAATCTGAAGTGCGAGAACGTAAAAAGAGGGATCGAATCTTGTGGGTAAAGTGTACAAACCTCTGCAGAGGGTTAAAACCTAATCGATTTGCCCTGTCCCCGGTTACGGACAAATTGAGCCTCTAGACTAGGATCTATCTCGGAACTCTCAACACCGGACTGATAATTTAATTGTGGGCAACTTATGATGATTTGGGTATGAGACATCGGTTGGCGGAACTATGTCATGATAGAAAACTTCGTAGTACAGACTCCTGATATTCCCTTGTTTTAGGGAAAATAAAACCAGCTTTTGCGCAAAAACATCAGACATAGAGCCACAAAACCATATTGCATCTAGAATAGTATTATCATCTTCTTTCTCATGTTGTGATATTGCCGGTACATTCAATGTACTGACCTACACGGCTGCAACGTCTCATGTTGCAGATATTTTTACTTCCGACGAGTAAGAGTATGGTACAGGGTTACGGTCTACACTCAACTTGCCGATGGCGCTGATGGGACTCCACACCCGATTGTTTGTTTCTGCTGAGAATTATGAGGTATATATCAGTTTTACGTTATTTATACATGTGATTACACTATGATATATACATTGATGTACTGTGTGTGCCATCATACCGATCCAGGGATGGCACAGATACACAGAGGCTTGACCGTCTGAGGTCGGGTCGCTATAGATATGGTATCAGAGCACATGTTGGTTGTAGGACGTGACCCTATGAAATGACTTAGTAATATGAAGACCCCAATAGGAATGACCTTTGTTTTGTACTACTCTCGGAACACCTGATTTCTTTTACTGAACCTTCCTTATTTCAAACTATATATGGAGAGCTACGTTCTGAACAAAAGAGAACACTACGAGAAGGTTCTTGGAGGCCCCTTCCTTGTGGAGCTAGTCAGGCTGCTGAAGCTACTGATACCTAAGATCAAGGCAACTAAGAGGACGTCTAGATCATGGGGAGTCAAGACCCAAGTTTTTGTCCGTCAAGAAGACCCCAAGACTACAGATATCAGCTTTGGAACTATAAACGGTGACTGTGATATGGACATCAACACTGTCGTCCATGATGCTATTGCACGCTTATGCTATCGTCATCATGCTGCACTAAACCCACACTTCTTTGGATGGATTGGATGGCAGAAGTTTGATGGAGCAACTATTGCCTTGACGGAAGCGCAAAAGATGAAGTTTTCCCCACTATTAGTGTACAATCAGGATCTAGAACAATACGTCAAGAATCTTCAGATGGACCTCCTAGAAGCCCTGTTTGAAAATGAAGCACTACGAGAAGAGGTCAAGACTCAGAGACTGAAGGTAAACAAGCTCGAGGAGGAGAACCTCGAGATCCCGAGAATACGTTAGGAACTGATAAACAACAGGACCATGTCTCATGCAAAGGACGTTGAGATCCAGAAGCTCAAGGAACAACTTCAGGACATACATGGTCGTCACAAGAAACTCTGAGTCAACAGGGAAAGTCTAGCAGAAGAATTGGAGGAGATCAAGTACACACACAAGAAGCCCCAGTGGGGACAATGACCAAGTTCATGATAAATTAGCTTAGTAGTAGCACACCATGAGAGAAATAAAGATGAACGCTTTCTCGATTTAAGTATCTGACCATACCAACTTATGTGGGTGGCGATACTGTCGAATTGATTGAATAAATGAATGCTTGGTTGCTATTATTTTCTGTGTTTATTGAATGGTTGGATAGATGCGATATTCGTAGGCTTGTTATTTCAACCTTGAGAGACGTAAGTTATGGAAGAATGGTAGAAGGACTTCATATGGGAAAAGCATCAGGAATTGGAAACTCCCGAGCACTGAAGACCAGAAGAAATGAAGACATAGAAACGAAACCATAGTAGAACGGTCCATTACAAACGGTACTTTTTTCTTTTGAGCTAGGATTTGTTTGTTGATGGGTGGGTATTTGCTTTCTCTTTCTATCTCAACCAGACCCCGAAACCTCGAACCCATGGACCGCCGAACACCAAACTTCTCCAGAGACAATTAAAATTTCCCATGGAGATACATTCTTTGTTCTGAGTACCCCTCTTATCCTACACATGCAGATGACAACCCTTTATGAGTCTTTCCTTAAGGGCCCGGAAACGATCATGACCCTGACAAGTGATCATGATTACTCGAAGATCCTGAGGGACATGATGAAGCATATTCACCTTGAAGGATAAGCAGTCTACAAAGGCTACCCCTTCATGAAAAAGGGAGTGGAACTTTGGTATGTGGAGGTACACCTCCACCGTATGAAAGGAGTTTGCCCAAAGAAGATGGGGCAGTACTTTTTCATCTCACGTGTACCACAAGCAACTTTCTTCGACGCTGTTCGTGAAGCAGCCATGGAAGCCATACGCCAGATGAGAGAAATACTTGAAGCAAGACTCCGTTATACTCAGGAATACCTAAGAGAAGTGCATGCAGAGATGATGGAGATGAAGCTCAAGGCCACCATGATGAAACAGAAGATTGAAGATTTCAAGGTGCATGTCGCACAATTCCAGTGGGACTGAAGAATCCTCAAGGAGGAAAAATGAATAAAGTTGGAAGTAATGCCTGACCATACCAAACCATGTGGGTGGCAGCATTTGTAATAAAGTTCTTTTTTGAATTTGGATTTACGAAAAATGGTTAAGGATGTAATAAAAGATTTGATATGAAAATAATATGATTTATGGATAAACTAGTGCATTTTTTGGTGTGGTAGTACTCCGTAAAGCCACAAGATCAATGAAGAAAGAAATGTGTCATTCATGACGGTCCATAGAAGGGAGCTTTGACCAAATAAGTTGGAGTTTTGTATGATCATCACCACAAGGGTATGAAGGAAGAAGTACTATTGGATTTAAAGGAGATGTAATGTTGGAATATGGAATGATAATCCTCGAATAGATGAGTTAAAATTGTACAAGAGTTGAAGTGGGCCATAACCCACAGGCCCAGGAGTTAATAAGAAGCAAGCACACTCTTGCTGAAGAAAGATGTTTTGGAAGAAAACTCTGAGTTAATCAGCCGACATTTTTAGGAGGATACGAAAACCCGAGAGTTGTGAAGAAATGTTAGATGTCTTGTTCAGCTTGCAGAAACAATGGATTTATTTGAACTCAGTTCGTCGACAAGAGAAATTCTGCAATGCTTGTGAGTATGCCCAAGTGTTAGAATACGTGATTCGATGTCTGCATATGTAGTAATGCTTCAAGTATGGGATGGATTGGCCCCCATACCGGAGACTTCTATCATGGACTATCATATGTTGATGGAAAATCAAAGAGCCTTGAAAACCTTAGAAGAGTGTCGACACGTCAAGCCATAAGACCATAGAATGGTAGAACGATGGACCCCTTTGCAGGCAACCGTTGCCAATCGTAGGATATACGGTGAGATTCAACCCCGACCATTTTTTTCTGCTGGAGAAGCCATAAATTGTTGACCACCAGGAGATTCTGATAGTTTCTTAGTATTGACGACAGGCATGTCGCATATGAAGACCCACTCTTCGGAAGAACCTCACCAGGATTGAGAGGAGACAAGATTTTGAGAAAAGGGTCATGCCCCGACCGGGAGAGCACTAGTGAAAGAGTTATTCCGGAGAATATGAGAAGACCGACACCTTCAACCGAAAGGATGGAGTACATGAATTTTGTCAGAACCATAGCATTGCTTTCAAGTGTGGTAGCACCCCAGACCTCCCTGGTCGATGGATTTGCTGGAAGACCTCCAAACCGTAACCTTTTCTTGCTAGCCTCTTCGAATCTCGAGGATGAGATTCATTTTAAGTGTGGTAGGTTTGTAACATCCCAAAATTCTAAATTTTGGAATGTTATATTAAATAAATATTTATTCTTGTTTGTTTGATTGTGGTGTGGTTGCTTGTGTGAAATTGAGTGAAATTTGATACTTTTTGAAAGTTGAATGAGAGGGAATGAAATGACTTTCCAAAAACTTTCACTTTGCATTTTGATCCCCATGAATTCAAATTCATTTCATCACAAAACCCTAGAGTGAAGATGATATGACTTCTTCCATTTGAATAAATGAAAAGGATTTTGAAAAGATTTGAATTCCATCCAAAAATATTTCAAATTTGAAACTTTATGCAACTCAATGATTTTCACGAGGGAAGATAAAATGACTTCTTCAATTATATGAAATCTGAGTTGGAAGTTACAAAGAATCCAATTTAAAGTCATTTGGAAGTATTTTGAAACTCCCTTCCAATTTGGAATTATTTGGATTTTAATTTTAATTTTTTTTCTCCTAAAAACAAATAAATGGAAATAAGGGTAAAACAATTCCCTTCAATGGAAAATTAGGAGAAAATAAATTTGAAATCATTTTGGTATTTTAAAAATGATTTTTGTGGGGGTTTTAATGCAACAGTATCACTATTTGCTTTATTTGAATTTTGGTAGATTTTATTTGCCTCTGAAAATGTGTTCATGTTTTAGAAATTATTTTTCTGAAACTTTTGATATATAATATTCCTATATAATAGTTTTTTGTTGCTCTTTATTTCAGTTTTTCTTCTCTATTTTAAAAAAAAACTGGGCGAAGCCCAGCCGCACTAGGCCCGGCCCCCTCCACGACCCAACAGGTCGTCTTGCTCCTACAATCGTTCCTGCACCTACAGGAGCAGAACGCACGCACGCACCCCACCCCGTGCCCCACTCCCTTCCCTCCTTCCCCTTCCCCAAGAATCCTCTGAATGGATCCACCTCCTTCCCATACACCTCCTTCTCCAAGTAAAAGGCCATTAATGCCCCGGATTTTCTCGCCGGAGATCCGCACTTGCCTTTTTCTTGCTCGCCATGGCTGCACGCATTTGGACACCCCCTTGCCCTATAAATACCTCCCTCGTGTTGCCCTCTTTCCCCTCGCCCAAAGCCCTATCCTAAGGGAGCTTATCCCCCTCCCTATCCCGCATAATTTCTCATCGGAGTTCATAAACTCCGGCGGCTTCTCCATCGCCGCCCGAGGCTCGGTTGGTACTTCCTCAGCCTCCCCTGAGGTTGTTGAGATCTCCTTTGCACCGTCCCGTTCTCTCCTTCCTCTAGGAGCCCCTACAACCTCGGATTCGATCTTCTTCCCCAACTCCAGCGACTACTCCGGTGAGATCAAAGAAATCCCGTAATTTCTTCTTTTCAGAAAAGTAGCGATCTTAGAAAATTCATATCTATTAGTATACATATCCAAATTGAGTGATTCCAATTGTGTTAGATAAAAATTTTTGTAAAGTTTATGAATAGGTAAATAGTGTTTAGGTTTGACTATTTAAATTTGAACTTGATCAATTTCTCTTAAACCCTTGTATTTGATCTAACTTGAGTTTAGAAATAGATTGTTGATTGATTCTTGTTGCTACTTCTTTGTTATTGTAATGTTTATCCAGTAGCATATAATTATTTATATTTAGTTTATTTTAAATTAGGTTTGTTGCAAAAACAGTACTGTTTTGCATATGTAGTTGTTTTAGTCATATAATTAATGTTTTTAATTATTTTTAGTTAATTCCTTTTGTAGATTTTTACATGTTGTTATATGTTTCTGTTAGACTACAGTAGATAAATTTTTGTAGTTATTTATTAATGTTTAGCTACTGTTTTAGTATTTGTTTGTTTAGTTCATAGTGATAGTTGATACAAATATTTTTATTAGATTTAATGTATTTCTTTTTGCCACTTCAATATATGTTGTTATTGGTTCTATTATTTAGAAGTAAAATAAGTTTTCATAAATTATTTTAGTATTGTTTACTATTGTCTTAGTGTTTTCTAGTTGTTATAGTTGTTCTAGTGTTAACTAGATAGTTATAATAGTTTTTATACTAGTTCTTTTTGCTATTAAATGCTTTAGTAAATTATTTTGTTGTTGTTTTATTAGAATTATATTTTCCATGTTGTATAAAAGTTATTAGAGTAATTTAGTTTTAATAAGAAAGTATTAACTGTTATTGTGTGAGCTGGTTTCTCCCTTGTTTTCGTGAAGTTTCCTTTGGAATTCTATTTGGTTTTCTTTGACTTCATCGTTGTTTTATTTATGGATTTTTGATTTTTATTTTGATTGCTAGTATTGTTTGCTAAGATTATTGCTTATGTGAGTATAATGTTTGACTATATAGATTTTCTCGGAGTGACGACTAGTTTATCAAAGATTCCGAGAGCGTTATTATCTTCATCAAGTAATACCAGCAAGTTCACTTTGACCATGTTTTCCACACCTATGTTTTATTTGCATGTAGTAGCACCCTTTCAACAATCCCTCTAGTAGTGTTATTTAATCTTGTAGTTGAGTAGAATGCATGAGGTAGAAACCCATCTCCCTGTTACCAAGCCCGGGACGTTATATAGTTTTAATGCTACGCTATAGTAGACGAGGTTTGGTATGAGTGCACGAGAGTGGTGTGAAGGAGGACTCTACGTTAATGGCGACAACTTCATGATGGCATCGGCAAGGACTGCGTCTTCAGGACTCCAAGGCCTCAAGATTTCGAGACTCGAGACAAGAATTCAATACACACTACTGGGTGAAGGACGGTTGATGGGCACCCTAGAGGAACCAGTGGATGGCGGGGATGCATGGATAAGCGCCATGACATCTTGCGGAAAGCTTCACCCAGACTCAAAGAGACGGAAGAATACTTCATGCCCGGAAGCTTACGTATGCAACCGCAAGTCACTATGGGCTCTGGCTTGGTTGACCCTAGTGGTGACTCTGGCTGGGACGGTGCTAGCAGATGTAGAACTACGGTAGGATTGGATGAGCACCGGACAGTGGTCAGGGGAACTCTTCAGAAGACCATGTTTCGGTCGTCTTGTTCTCAAACAACCTGAAGTGTGAGAATGTAAAAAGAGGGATCGAATCTTGCGGGTAAAGTGTACAAAGCTCTGCAGAGGGTTAAAACCTAACCGATTAGCCGTGTCCCCGGTTACGGACAAATTGAGCCTCTGAACTTGGATCTATCTCGGAACTCTCAACACCGGACTGATAATTTAATTTTGGGCAACTTATGATGATTTGGGTATGAGACATCGGTTGGCAGAACTATGTCATGATAGAAAACTCCGTAGTACAGACTCCTGATATTCCTTTGTTGTAGGGAAAATAAAACCAGCTTTTACGCAAAAACATCAGACACAGAGCCACAAAACCATATTGCATATAGAATAGTATTATCATCTTCTTTCTCATGGTGTGATATTGCCGGTACATTCAATGTACTGACCTACATGGCTGCAACGTCTCATGTTGCAGATATTTTTACTTCCGACGAGTAAGAGTACGAGATAGGGTTACAGTATACATCAACTTGCCGATGGCGCTGATGGGACTCCACACCCGATTGTTTGTTTTTGCTGAGACTTATGAGGTATATATCAGTTTTACGTTATTTATACATGTGATTGCACTTTGATATATACATTGATGTACTGTGTGTGCCAGCATACCGATCCAGGGATGGCACAGATACACAGAGGCTTGACCGTCTGAGGTCGGGTCGCTACAGATATGGTATCAGAGCACATGTTGGCTGTAGGACGTGACCCTACGAAATGACTTACTAATATGAAGACCCCAATAGGAATGACCTTTGTTTTGTACTACTCTCGAAACACCTGATTTCTTTTACTGAACCTTCCTTATTTCAAACTATAGATGGAGAGCTACGTTCTGAACAAAAGAGAACACTACAAGAAGGTTCTTGGAGGCCCCTTCCTTGTGGAGCTAGTCAGGCTGCTAAAGCTACCGATACTAGAGATCAAGGCAACTAAGAGGATATCTAGATCATGGGGAGTCAAGACCCAAGTTTTTGGCCATAAAGAAGACCCCAAGACTACAGACATTAGCTTTGGAACTATAAACGGTGACTATGATATGGGCATCAACACTGCCTTCCATGATGCTATTGCACGCTTATGCTATCGTCATCGTGCTGCACTAAACCCACACTTCTTTGGATGGATTGGATGGCAGAATTTTGATGGGGCAACTATTGCCTTGACGGAAGTGCAAAAGATTAAGTTCTCCCCACTATTAGTGTACAATCAGGATCTAGAACAATACGTCAAGAATCTTCAGATGGACCTCCTGGAAGCCCTGTTTGACAATGAAGCATACGAGAAGAGGTCAAGACTCAGAGACTGAAGGTAAACAAGCTAGAGGAGGAGAACCTCGAGATCCCGAGAATACGTCCGGAAATGAAAAACAAAAGGACCATGTCTCATGCAAAGGACGTTGAGATCAAGAAGCTCAAGGAACAACTTCAGTACATACATGGTCGTCACAAGAAACTCCGCGTCGACAGGGAAGTCTAGCAGAAGAATTGGAGGAGATCAAGTCCATACAGAAGAAGCCCCAGTGGGGATAATGACCAAGTTCCCGATAAATTAGCTTAGTAATAGCCCATCATGAGAGAAATAAAGATGAACGCCTTCTCGATTTAAGTATCCGACCATACCAACTTATGTGGGTGGCGATACTGTCGAATTGATTGAATAAATGAATGCTTGGTTGCTATTATTTTCTGTGTTTATTGAATGGTTGGATAGATGCGATATTCGTAGTCTTGTTATTTCAACCTTGAGAGATGTAAGTTACGGAAGAATGGTAGAAGGCCTTCATATGGGAAAAGCATCAGGAATTGGAAACTCCCGAGCATTGAAGACCTGAAGAAATGAAGACGTAGAAACGAAACCATAGTAGAACGGTCCATTACAAACGGTACTTTTTTCTTTTGAGCTAGGATTTGTTTGTTGATGGGTGGGTATTTTCTTTCTCTTTCTATCTCAACCAGACCCCGAAACCTCAAACCCATGGACCGCCGAACACCAAACTTCTCCGGAGACAATTAAAATTTCCCCATGGAGATACATCCTTTGTTCTGAGTACCCCTCTTATCCTACACATGCAGATGACAACCCTTTATGAGTCTTTCCTTAAGGGCCCGGAAATGACCATGACCCTGACAAGTGATCATGATTACCCGAAGATCCTGAAGGACATGATGAAGCATATTCACTGTTGGAGTCCTGGATTAGGGGTTCTCCGGACAGCCAAACTATATCCTTTGGCCGGACTGTTGGACTATGAAGATACAAGATTGAAGACTTCGTCCCGTGTCCGGATGGGACTCTCCTCGGCGTGGAAGGCAAGCTTGGCAAGACGGATATGTATATCTCCTCCTCTGTAACCGACCTTGTGTAACCCTAGCCCTCTCCGGTGTCTATATAAACCGGAGGGTTTTAGTCCATAGGACAACACACAATCATACCATAGGCTAGCTTCTAGGGTTTAGCCTCTCTGATCTCATGGTAGATCTACTCTTGTACTACCCATATCATCAATATTAATCATGCAGGACGTAGGGTTTTACCTCCATCAAGAGGGTCCGAACCTGGGTAAAACTTCGTGTCCCCTGCCTCCTGTTACCATCCGCCTAGACGCACAGTTCGGGACCCCCTACCCGATATCCGCCGGTTTTGACATCGACATTGGTGCTTTCATTGAGAGTTCTTCTGTGTCATCGCCGTTAGGCCTGATGGCCCTTCTATCATCGATAGTGATGCAGTCTAGGGTGAGACTTTTCTCCCCGGACAGATCTTTGTGTTCGGCGACTTCGCACTGCGGGCCAACTCGCTTGGCCATCTGGAGCAGATCAAAAGTTACGCCCCTGGCCACCAGGTCAGGTTTGGAAGCTTAAACTACACGGCCGATATCCACGGAGACTTGATCTTCGACGGATTCAAGCCTCTGCCTTGTGCGTCTCGCGGTCACGATGGGTACGATTTAACTCTACCATCAGACAGTGTCCGAGGGATCGCACCGGCAGCTGCTCCGACCCTCGGTTCGGAGCCGGTTGCGCCGTCCATGGACAGGTGGATGGACCCCGCCACGGAGGCCTTACCCTCAGCGGCGATCGAGCCGAACATCGACCTTACCCTTCACGAGAGCCGTGTTGCTAAACCGCCGGATTCTTCTCCGGCCACGGACTCCGAACCGCCTGCGCCCGTTCCTACTGAATCCGATTGGGCGCCGATCATGGAGTTTACCTCCACGGATATTTTTCAGTGCTCGCCCCTTGGCGACATACTGAACTCATTAAGGTCTCTCTCCTTGTCAGGAGCATCCTGGCCGAACTATGTCCGGCAGGATTGGGGTGCGGATGACGAAGAAATTCGCCGCCCACCCACCACCCACTTAGTAGCCACTGTTGATGACTTAACCGACATGCTCGACCTCGACTCTGAAGACACCGATGGTATGGACGACGATGCAGGAGACGAACAGGAACCGCTTCCCACAGGGCACTGGACGGCCACTTCATCACATGACGTATACATGGTGGACACACCAAAAGAAAACGACGACGAGGAACGGAAGGACGCAACGAAGGGTTGTCCCCTCAAGAAGCAGTCAAAGCGGCGGCGTAAGCGCCGCTCCAAATCCCGCCTTGGTAGAAACAATGATCATATAGACCCAGCGTTAGAGCAAGGTGAACCATCGCCGGACCACGGCAACACGGAGAATCAAACCGAACAACCTGACTCTGTCAAAGACAATAGTCCGGACGACATCACACCGGACAGACACCTGGAGCAACAGAATGCCCGTCAAAGGCTTGTTGCCACCGCGAGGAGTCTAAAAAGCAGAAGCAAAGACTCAAGGCTGCACAAGACACACTCGGAATCAGATGGAACAAAGTACTCAACGCAGCAGTAAAGTACGGTGGTAATCGCCCCACCAAGAGCTACCCGAAGCGGAAGTTGCTACCTGAATTCGATGAGGAGGCCTTAGATCCCCCGCAACCAAAAATCAAAAGGGCCACCTGGCCGGATAGACGTCCTCATAGCCAACATAGAGCGGGAAACAACGCCGCGCATAAGCCAATACGCGATCCACACGAGGGCTCGCATCAAAAGGATGGCGCAACCAGATCCATCTATGGACCACGCAAGCGCGCTCCATCATACGATGCAACACAACAAACATCCGAACAACACGGTACACCCAGATACAGGGGTGCCACACACCCCCTATGTTTCACCGATGAGGTGCTGGACCATGAATTTCCAGAGGAATTCAAACCCGTAAACATAGAGGCATACGACGGAACAACAGACCCTGGGGTCTGGATTGAGGACTATAATCTCCATATCCATATGGCTCGAGGAGATGATCTCCACGCCATAAAGTACTTACCCCTCAAGCTCAAAGGGCCAGCTCAGCACTGGCTTAAAAGCCTCCCCGAAAACTCCATTGGAAGCTGGGAAGAGCTTGAAGACGCCTTTCGGGCAAATTTTCAAGGGACTTATGTCCGACCTCCGGATGCGGACGATTTAAGTCATATAACTCAACAGCCCGGAGAGTCAGCCCGAAAGCTTTGGAACAGGTTTCTTACTAAAAAGAACCAAATAGTCGACTGTTCAGACGCCGAAGCCTTGGCAGCTTTTAAGCATAGCGTCCGCGACAAATGGCTGGCCAGACACCTCGGCCAAGAAAAGCCGAGAACAATGGCAGCATTAACAAGCCTCATGACCCGCTTTTGCACGGTTGAGGACAGCTGGCTAGCCAGATGCAGCACCAGCGACCCAAGTAGATCCGAAGTTAGAAATGAAAACGGGAAATCATGATGCAGCAAAAATAATAAGCGCCGGAATAAAGAAGACAGCCCGAAGAGCACGGCGGTAAACGACGGATTCAGAAGGTCTCGGCCAGGTCAGCAAAAGCCGTCCTCTAAAGGCGCCAGAGATGAACTATCCAGCCTCAACAAAATTCTGGACCAAATATGTCAGATCCATAGCACCCCTGGTAAACCCGCTAACCATACCCACAGAGAATGTTGGGTCTTCAAGCAGTCCGGCAAGCTCAACGCGTACACAAGGGGGAGGATACACCAAGCGAAGACGAGGATGAGCCTCTCAAGCAAGACACTGGGGAACAAAAGAAATTTCCACCAGAAGTCAAAACAGTAAACATGGTACAAGTGATCAAGGGGAGAAACAAAGCGGCTGAAAGTGCAACTATCCCTAGGTGGTTTTGGTAATTCATAACAACATATAGCTCATTGAGCTAATACTATTCCAAGATAATTATTTCAGGAAAGCTCAATGATTGGCATGGCATGGATGTGAAAGTGGAACCCTCAAAATGCTAAGGACAATGGATTGGCTCAAGCTCAAAAGCTCAAGACTCTTCATTTTATATTTTAGTGATCCAAGATCACATTGAGTCCATAGGAAAAGCCAATACTATTAAGGAGGGATGAGGTGTTGCTTAATGAGCCTCTTGCTTCATGTGCTTAGTGATATGCTCCAAAAACCCTCAACTACTTTCCCATATCCACATATGACCTAAACTCTAAGCCAAACTTGGTCCTGCCGATTCTTCCTATCCGGCGCCACCGAGTTTCACTTGTCATTAGCCACTGCGAAACCCTAGCAATTCGGTTCTACCGATAAGGATCTCGGTCCCACCGAGATGGGGTTGCAAACTCTCTGTTTCCCTTTCGTAACTTTTCGGTCCCACCGAAAGAGCGAATCGGTCCCACCGAGATTGCAATGTAAACTCAGTGTTTCCCATTTGTAACTTTTCGGTCTCACCGAGTTCCACTCGGTCTCACCGAAAGAGCAAATCGGTCCCACCGAGTTTGCCTAACCAACTCTCTGGTTAGCTAATTACCAAATTTGGTCTCAGCGAGTCTCTGTAATCGGTCTCACCGAGATTACGTTATGCCCAAACCCTAACGGAATCGGTCCTACCGAGTTGCATGTCAGTCCCACCGAAATTCCTAACGGTCACTAGGTTTACTATTTCGGTCAGACCGAGTTTTATGATTCGGTCCCACCGAGATTGGTAAATTGTGTGTAATGGTTGGATTTTGTGTGGAGGCTATATATGCCCCTCCACCTCTTTCTCGTTCAGAGAGAGAGCCATCAGAACACACACACCATTCCAACTCATATGTTCTGAGAGAGAACCACCTACTCATGTGTTGAGATCAAGACATTCCATTCCTACCATATGAATCTTGATCTCTAGCCTTCCCAAGTTGCTTTCCACTCAAATCTTCTTTCCACCAAATCCAAATCCTATGAGAGAGAGTTGAGTGTTGGGGAGACTATCATTTGAAGCACAAGAGCAAGGAGTTCATTACCTACACACCATTTGTTACTTCTTGGAGAGTGGTGTCTCCTAGATTGGCTAGGTGTCACTTGGGAGCCTCCGACAAGATTGTGAAGTTGAACCAAGGAGTTTGTAAGGGCAAGGAGATCGCCTACTTCGTGAAGATCTACCGCTAGGGAGGCAAGTCCTTCGTGGGCGATGGCCATGGTGGGATAGACAAGGTTGCTTCTTCGTGGACCCTTTGTGGGTGGTTGCTTCTTCGTGGAACCTTCGTGGGTGGAGCCCTGTGTGGACTCGCGCAACCGTTGCCCTTGGGTGGAGCCCTGTGTGGACTCGCGCAACCGTTACCCTTCGTGGGTTGAAGTCTCCATCAACGTGGATGTAGGATAGCACCACCTATCCGAACCACGGGAAAAACATCCGTGTCTCCAATAGCGTTTGAATTCTCCAAACCCTTCCCTTCATATTCTTGCAAGTTGCATGCTTTACTTTTCGCTGCCCATAATCTCTTTGCATGCTTGCTTGAATTGTGTGATGATTGCTTGACTTGTCCTAAAATAGCTAAAATCTGCCAAGAACTAAAATTGGGAAAAGGTTAAGTTTTTATTTGGTCAAGTAGTCTAATCACCCCCCCTCTAGACATACTTCCGATCCTACAGCGGCACTCCCAGATAAATATGCCCAAGGGCCTATCACAGCGGAGTCCTGCCACTGGTCGTCTCAAGCGATCACTTTTGACCATCGGGATTACCTAGCAAGTATCCGGCGTGCAGGATGGGCTGCCTTGGTATTAGACCCAATAATTGATGGATACCACTTCACACGAGTCCTGATGGATGGTGGTAGCAGTCTAAACCTGATATTTGAGGACACAATCCGCAAAATGGGGATAGACCCAACGAAAATTTGCCTCAGCAATACTACCGTTAAAGGAGTAACGCCAGGCCCAGGGGCTCATTGCACGGGCTCCCAACTACTAGAAATTATATTCGGCTTCCCCGATAACTTCCGTAGCGAAAATTTAACCTTCCACATTGCTCCATTTCAAAGTGGCTATCAAGCACTACTTGGACGCGAAGCTTTTGCTCGCTTTAATGCAATACCGCATTACGCTTCCTTCACGCTTAAGATGCCCGGTCCACGTGGCATCATTACAGTAAATGGAAATATTGAGCGATCCCTGCACGCCGAAGAGGGTGCGGCCGCCTCGGTAGCCGCACACTAAAACGGCCTCACCAACTAAAGTATTCAATAGGTCGTCAAGACCACGGACACGGTTAGACGAGTCTGGAGCAGCTATATGTAATTCGTACAGGTTTGATGGCCACACCCCTATCACAAACACAAGGGGCTCAACACGCGCAGACAAGTGGCAATTTTTACTCATCTTGAAATTTACATGGTTCCTTTTAAACCTACCTTTTTGCGCGACAACTTTTCACATAGGTTCCTCTCTTTTACAGATGACCAACGTGCTACACCCGTCCAGGATACGGCACAACGAAGACACAGGCGCAGACGTGCAGCACGGACCCGTCCCAAGGATTCTTTTTAGATTAAGACCATGCGTCAACCTTTTTTACTGTCTCTTGTTGATACACATCCCTCGGATTCTCAGTACAATTGAGAAGGATGCTGGCGTCTTGGCATGTGGCCACGTCAGAATAATGCACGTACCTGGACACCAGGGGCTTCTTACAAAGGGCACTGTTTAGGCCCGGTTTATACCATAAAGACCGAATACCTTAGGGAGTGTTCGGCGTCGCCAGTTTGGCCTTATATGCATCAGCTTCGAATCATGTCTTTGGTCAAAATGTTGGGTTTGCCCGGCTCCTATGTTTTGGTACCTTATGTTCCCCTCTATCGGCTAAGGTAGCACTAGGAGAACTACTGCGATTGTGCCCCGGGTCATCCGGACGAGCACCTCAGTAGAGAAAGCCGAAAACTGATTGTCATGATATAACGTGAGACTGGTCAACCACTCGATGACCTCTCGGAATGTTAGAATTCCTCCGCCTTAACGAAGGGCTGTTTCCCGTCCAGGCATGTACGCGCCCCGATTTCAGGAGAGTGCGGAGCCACCAGGGGCTATATAGTAGCCCCACCGTCAAACTCTTATGGCTAAGTGAAAGTGTTAAAGCATTATAGTCCGGTTGCCTTGTTTGCTACGCTATCACCTCCTTAATAGGGCCAAGACATTGGGTTAAGTGTGAACACACGTCTTCTACGAACACCTCTGCATTATATGCGTGGGGGCTGAAGCCGACGACTGCAATCTTTCAGGTTATACACATGTATACATAAACGGCCGCACAGGAGGCATCATATTACTTTCAGGCAAAAGTGTAAACACAGCCTTAATAAATTTCATAAAAACATTGTGTTCACAATGGGAATACATGTCACTCAAACATAATATTCTTAGAGCACTGGGCCTCTATCAAACGAGCACCCTCGAGAACCTCTTCGAAATAGTGCTCGGCAGCCACTCGGCCTATGGCCGAACCCTGCGCCGCAACAGTGGTAGCATCCATCTCCGCCCAGTATGCTTTAACACGGGCAAGGTCCATCCGTGAGCCTTCTATGCACGCCGACCTCTTCATCGCATTGATGTGCGGCACCGCACCAAGGAACTGATGCACTAAGCTGAAATAGTTGTTCGACTTCGGCTTTTCCGGCCACAGCTGATCCACGACAGACCTCATGGCGAGTCCGGACGACCTATTGAGTTCGGCCCATTCGGCTAGCTGATCAGTCAATGGAAGCAGATGCTCTGGAACGTTAAATTGCGACCAGAACAGCTTGTCCACTTCACGATCTGTTTGATCTTGGAAGTATTTGGCCGCATCGACAGCGCTCGCCGCCAAGTCCATATATGCGTCTACCGAACTCCACAGCCAATCCAGAGGGGCATACCGTGGATCTCCGAACTTCCTCCGCAGCATGAAGGGCTTCCCAGCCGCAATATCCCCGGCTTCATGCAACTCCTCCTTCTTCGCTCTCATAGCAGAGCGGGTGTCTTTGGTCGTCATCGTGGCCTTTTCAAGGTCCGTCGCCTTCACTCGGTTTTCTTCTTCAAGGAACTGGCAACGGTCGGCAGTGTCTTTTAACTTTACAGCCATCTTGGCCATTTTCTATTTGCTCTCGCAATGTGCGGCCTTCTCGGCCCTCAACTCTTCGGCCACCTTCAAAGCAGCCGCACTACTACTCCTCGCTTGTTCTTTGGCTTGGGCAAGTTCCGCCCGAAGGGTCTCCACGGTGGTAGCTCCGTCTGCAGTCACAACATATTAAAGATACTGGCATCATGCTGCTCTTACTATGTGACATTCACCAGAAAGCATTACTTACCCTATGCCTCATCAAGCCGCTTGTTAACAAGCTCGATGTCGGCATCTGCCACATCCAGTTGCCACTTTAGTTCGGCAAACTCATTAGTCCGGCTAGCCACCGGAGCTTCCACCACCTGCACATAAAGGTGGTTTGGTTACTACCTGGGACTACGATCCTCTATTCGCCGCCATTCTCGACGACAACCAGAGTCTCAGGGGCTACTATCTACACAGGGCACACCCAAAAATGTGCGGTACTATCAAAAAGTATCATGTACCTCAAAGCCTGTCAGTAGACTCATAAAGGCTTCATGCAATATGCTTTCGGCGGACGAAGTTCTTTCCATCACTGTACCCATTATCGTGTGGTGTTCTTCTGAGATGGCCGCTCGCTCCAACAGCTCCCTCAATACGTCCGACCCCATACCAGACGGTGCCGGACTCTTTTGTTTGCTCTCTTTAAGAGCTGGACGCTGAGGACTTCAGGTGACTATAGGATTATCTTCTGGCCTCACCGGATCCGGAGAGGCCCTCCGTGATGACACTTCGAGGTCGCTCGCTTCTTGAGCGGGGGAGTCCGGGGGAGGCGTTTCGCTCTCCATCATCTCCGGAAGAAGATCCCCCGAAGACGAGCTCTACTGAGAAGGGCTAAGATCCGAACTGCAAGATAAATGCTTCGGTTATTTTCCTCAGAAGTAAAGTAGTATATCTTCACTATTAAAGTACTTTTTGATTACTTACAGCTCGTTAGAGGGCAGATCCATGCACGGACTTTGTGCGGCAAGAGCACCCTCCGAGGCATGACCCTCTGGTGGAGACTTCTTCTCCCGTTTGGAAACCTTGGTTTCCGGATCTTCAGGGGTAGTCCTCTTCCTTCCCCGGGGTGAGAGAATGTCAGATTCCTCCCCTTGGTTATCCTCCCTCACGGAGGCGCCCATTCCCTCGGTCGGAATGGGTAGCGGTGGAGGCCCGCTTTCACCCCCTTTATTCCCCCCTTTATCTTCCTGTGAGGGCTCCGGGCAAGGTGCTAGCTCGAGCATCTTTTCCAGCACCGGATTCTCCAAGCCTTCCGGAAGGGGGGCCGAACACCGCATCATCTTCGCCTTTGTTATCCAGTCCTGGTCAAAGAGCGATTTCTCATAATGGCATCATGATAAATGAAAGACGGTGTGTTTGGCTAGAGGATAACTTACTTGGTCGGTGATGCGGTTGCTGCTCAGGCCCACGTCCTCGATAGTGTCCGGACACTCTATCTAGGGTCCGAAGAATGATTTATACATCTCCTCGTGCGTCAGGCCGAGGAAATTCTGAACAGCGCGCGGTCCTTCTGGGTTGAACTCCCACATGTGGAGGGGACAGCGTTTGCATGGCTAGATTCATCGAACTAGCATGACTTGCATTACCATAATCAAACTAAAATCTCCTTCGAAGAGATCTCGAATGCGGCTCTGCAGTACAGGCACATCCTTGGCTGGACCCCATCTCAGCCCTCTGCTAATCCATGACATCAGTTGTGGTGGAGGGCCTGAGCGGAAAGCAGGGGCAGCCGCCCACTTGACAGTTCTGGGAGCTGTGATGTAAAACCACTCCTGTTGCCATAATCCGGACACCTCTGGAATGGAACCCTTTGGCCATGGAGCTCCAGCGATCTTGCTTATTAATGCGCCTCCGCACGCTACATGCTGCCCCTCGACCATCTTCGGCTTCACATCAAAGGTCTTGAGACATAGGCCGAAGTGAGGGGTAATGCGGAGGCAGGCCTCACATACGACAATAAATGCTGAGATATGGAGAAAGGAGTCTGGGGCTAGATCGTGGAAATCTAGCCCGTAATAAAACATCAACCCCCTAACGAAGGGATCCAGAGTGAGGCCTAGACCTCGATGGAAGTGGGAGATGAACACGACGTCTTCCTTGGGTTCAGGAGTAGGGACGACCTGCCCTCGGGCAGGCAGCCGATGCGAAACCTCGGCGGTCAGGTTCTGGCCTCCCTCAACTTCTTGATGTCTTCTTCCGTAACGGAGGAGGGCATCCATCAGCCTTGAAGGCTAGATCCGGACATGATTGATGGTCCGTAGCACCTGACCTGGGCTTTGGGTGTTAGAACTCAAGGCGAGGGAAGGATTCTATTGAGCACGGGAGGGAAAAAAGTAAAAGCCTTGTCCATTTATAAAGATGGTGAATATCAAGCGTCCTCTCCGTAGCCGTTTGGGACTTGCCTATAATCTAGGAGTCCTAGACACGGTTGGGTTACCCACGACCGTATTGATGAGAATCCCGTAATTAGGGGAACATGATCTCTGCTTTGACAAGACGTGTCAAAAAACTGCCTTGCGTTATGTGCGGGGCTAGTTAAAGGAATGGTTCAAATAATTACCGGGCCATGGCACAATGTCGTGTTGCCAAAACGTGTCAGCAGATTAGATTTTTGGAAATATTATTCTCTCCACGGTGGTATGTGGAACTTATTTTGCAGGGCCGGACACTATCCTTGTATTCAAATTCTTCCGTGGTGTATTCGGAGGAGGAACCCGCCTTGCAATGCCGAAGACAATACTGCGTGTCGGACTCATCGTCATTGAAGCCTGGTTCAGGGGCTACTATGGGAGTCCTGGATTAGGGGGTCTCCGGACAGCCGGACTATATCCTTTGGCCAGACTGTTGGACTATGAAGATACAAGATTGAAGACTTCGTCCCATGTCCGAATGGGACTCTCCTTGGCATGGAAGGCAAGCTTGGCAATACGGATATGTATATCTCCTCCTTTGTAACCGACCTTGTGTAACCCTAGCCCTCTCCGGTGTCTATATAAACTGGAGGGTTTTAGTCCATAGGAAAACACACAATCATACCATAGGCTAGCTTCTAGGGTTTAGCCTCTCTAATCTCGTGGTAGATCTACTCTTGTACTACCCATATCATCAATATTAATCAAGCAGGACGTAGGGTTTTACCTCCATCAAGAGGTCCCGAACCTGGGTAAAACTTCATGTCCCCTGCCTCCTGTTAGCATCCACCTAGACGCACAGTTCGGGACCCCCTACCCGAGATCCGCCGGTTTTGACACCGACATTCACCTTGAAGGAGATGCATTCTACAAAGGCTACCCCTTCATGCAAAAGGGAGTGGAACTTTTGTATGTGGAGGTACACCTCCACCGTATGAAAGGAGTTTGCCCAAAGAAGATGGGGCATTACTTTTTCATCTCACGTCTACCACAAGCAACTTTCTTTGACGCTGTTCGTGAAGCAGCCATGAAAGCCATATGCCAGATCGGAGAAATACTTGAAGCAAGACTCCGTTATACTCAGGAATAACTAAGAGAAGTTGTCGGTGTCAAAACCGGCGGATCTCGGGTAGGGGGTCCTATTGGGGATATTACTACTGGAGGTAAACCGGCCTTGTGTAGCCAGGTTAACTCCTTGAAGATTAGAAGCCTATGAAGATGCAAGGATGATGGCGCTTTACGAAGGCCCAAGGCCCAAGGGCGGGTTAAAGTCTATAAATGTAAACCGGCCTAGTCATGTAACTTGTATGGTAAGATAGGAAGGATAGAGACCGAACCAGACACGTTTATGATCCGGCTTCGGGACTCTATAGCCCGGCGGGCGTCAACCTATGTATATAAAGGGACAACCCGGCAGCGGTTTAGGGACAGACAACAACTCGAGAGCCAGACAAAGCGGATTCGCTCCCTGGCCTTCAAAACCCTAGCAATACCAATCACCACTAGACGTAGGCTTTTACCTTCCTTGAAGGGGCCGAACTAGTATAAAACTACACGTGTCCCCTTGTCCGGTTTAACCCCTTTAAGCTAACCGGTAGCGATGGCTCCACGACTAAGTCCTTTCACAAGGACATCTGCCGTGACAAACCCACGACAGTTGGCGCCCACCGTGGGGCTATCGCACGATGGTTTTGAGTTCTTGAAGGGTAACTTTGATGGACTTAAGGGATACGATGTGGGCCGGATGACGAAGAGTCGTCGCGGCAAGCTCTACATCGACAATGCAGGATGGGGTCCCGAGGCTGATTCAATCGAGTACGGGTACTGGGTCCCCTTCGGTGGGATTCATGTCTTCATCGGCAAGATCGACGAACTGGCCCCTGAGCCGGACATCTGCACCGACATCGTCGCAACGGCTCGGTGTGCAAGTTCTTCGCCGGTTCAGCTCGTGGCCAAGCATGTTTTCGTAGGTGTCATCCATGGAGCAAGATACGAGGATGGCCTGGTGTCCGGTGGAGAGACTGTGGTCTGTTCTGATGATGAGTCTTCTGGAGAGACCGAATCGCTTTACCAGTTGCAGGACGACCGGATTGATGGAGGATCCGAGGGCAACAGTATTCCGAATTCCCCTGATCTGCCAAACCGGGCCGCCATTTTCATGGCCGGCACACAATCAGCGCCTCATTCATCGGCCGCCGCAGCAATACTCTCTGGTTCAACAACGGCCACACCGGCAGGGGCAGGAAGCTCACCGCCTCTAGCCCAAGTCCTATCCGATTTATTCGACGCTTTGGCAATGTTGATGGCCGCAGAGGTAGATGCAGCAGCCAGGGATCAGCACAATGCGGAGATTGCAAAGGTAAAAGATCAGATAGCTCAGGCTAAAGCGGACCTGGCGACAGAGAATGCAAGGATGGCTACAGAGCGGGCTGAATTGGAAGCACAGGCCTACCGGATTAGGCTGGATCAGAATGCTTCAGAGGAAGTCATGAGAAGAAGGTACCGATCGCGTCTCCCATCGGGTTATGAGCCGCAGAATCTCTTCAACACACCAGGAGCAGGAGTTGGTCACCAACCCATACTAAACCGGGGGAGGCACCGGGAATAGGAGCGTCGGTTCAACCGCGCACGATGGACCCGCCTCGCCAGAACAACGTTGTACCACAATATGTACCAACACCTCCCGGGCATTATTCCAACCCATTGGACAATATTGTGGCCGCCGCTTCACGCCTGGCAGCCCTCCCAACAGACGGCGAGTCACCAGTTGCGGTTGAAGCACGTCGGGCTAGGGATCTCCTTCAAACATCACTAAATCAAACTTCAAAGATGGTTGACAGATAAGAATCTTAAAATGTCAAATACCGTTTTTCATGTCCTGGTGCCTGGTAAGTCTGCATTTCCTATTGGCAAGATAGCCTTAGAGGTGGCTTTTGGAGATGATTATGATTCAAGGTCAGAAACATTGACGTTTGAGGTGGTAAAAATCAAAAGTCCGTACCACGCCCTGTTTGGGCGGCCGGCTTATGCTAAATTCATGGCAAGGCCATGTTATGTTTATTTACAGCTTAAAATGCCAGGTCATAAGGGGACTATCACAGTACATGGAAGCAGAAAGATCGCTTTGGAATGTGAGGAAGGTGATGCGGCTTATGCTGAGTCGGCAGACATGACTTCTTTGAAAAAGCCAACTATGGAACACGATCCGACATTGAAGTTTAAATCGGCCACAGATACTAAGATGTTTGACTTTGTTCCTGGCGATTCATCGAAACAGTTCAGCATCAGCGCTAACCTGGATCCCAAATAGGAAAGCACGCTCATCGAGTTCATCCGTGAGAATCGGGACATCTTTGCATGGAAACCTTCTGACATGCCAGGTGTACCAAGGGAACTCGCCGAGCACACACTCAACATTGATCCTAAGTTTAAACCGGTCCGACAATTTCTCTGCCGTTTCAATGAAGAAAGGAGTAAGGCTATCGGTGAAGAGGTAGCCCGTCTATTGGCCACAGGGTTTATTGTAGAGGTCTTTCATCCAGAGTGGTTGGCTAATCCGGTGCTGGTTCTTAAGAAAAACGGCACTTGGCGTATGTGTGTGGATTACACAGATTTAAACAAAGCTTGCCATGCAGACCCCTTTGCTCTCCCTCGCATTGATCAGATAATTGATGCGACGACAGGTTGTGAACATTTGTGTTTTCTGGATGCTTATTCTGGTTATCATCAGATCAAGATGGTAGTTAAGGACCAGGAGAAGACAACTTTTATAACTCCCTTTGGAGCCTTCTGCTATGTGTCCATGCCATTTGGACTCAAGAGTGCCCAGGCAACTTACCAGCAATGTGTTCAAAATTGCCTTCATAAGCAAATTGGGCGCAATGTTCATGCATGTGTGGATGATATTGTGGTAAAATCCAGAAAGGAGGAGACATTGATAGATGATTTGAGAGAAACCTTTGACAATCTCCGAGTTTAGAAGATGATGCTCAATCCGGAGAAGTGTGTCTTTGGTGTCCCGGCAGGAAAGCTCTTGGGTTTTCTGGTGTCAAACAGAGGGATTGAAGCTAATCCGGAAAAGATTGCAGCAATTACATCCTTGGCTAAACCGGCGTGTATCAACGATGTTCAACGTTTGGCCGGCCGGATTACAGCCTTGAGCCGGTTTATCAGTTGCCTTGGAGAGAAGGCCATCCCTTCATATCAGATGCTCAAGAAAATAGATAACTTTGTCTGGAGCGAGGCAGCTAATAAAGCGTTCAAGGATCTGAAGAGGCAGCTAGCTGAACCGCCCGTGCTTGCAGCGTCGATCGATAAAGAGCTGTTATTACTATATGTGGCTGCTAATGCCCGGGCTGTTAGCGTAGCTATTGTGGTAGAGCGCAAGGAGCTTGGCAAGGAATATCCAGTTCAACGACCGGTTTATTATATCAGCGAGGTGCTCATTGAGTCAAAGTAGAGGTATCCGCATTGGCAGAAGCTGGTGTATGGGGTGTTTATGGCAAGCCGGAAGCTTAAACATTATTTTCAGGGCCATCCCATCACAGTGGTCAGTTCAGCTCCTCTAGGCGATATCATTCAAAACAGAGAAGCAACTGGCCGGATTGCCAAGTCGGCTATTGAGCTTGGACCTCATGGGCTCAAATATATACCCCGCACAGCGATCAAATCCCAGGCACTCGTGGACTTCATCAATGATTGGACGGAGTTTCAGGCACCTGAAGAGAAACCAGATAATACATATTGGACTATTCATTTTGATGGGTCCAGACAGTTGGAGGGCTCGGGGGCTGGAGTCATACTAACTTCCCCACGAGGTGACAAGTTTTGTTATGTCCTCCGTTTATTGTTCCCTACTAACAATGCAGCTGAATATGAGGCTTTGCTCCACGGTCTTCGAATGGCTAAGGAGATGAATTTGAGCCGGGTTAAGTGCTTTGGCGATTCAGATCTAGTGGCTCAGCAGGTGTCTGGCACTTGGGATTCTAAGGACCCACTCATGGCTGCATATCGGCGAGAGGTGGATACAGTGGCTGGTCACTTTAAGGGTTATCAGGTGGACCATATGGACCGGCGGAAGAATGAAGCGACGGACGCTTTAAGTCGTCTTGGTTCCCAGCGTAAACCGGTCCCGCCAAATGTCTTTCTTGATGTATTGCATAATCCGTCAGTCAAGGTGCCAACCGAAGAAGATTTGGCCATTCCTGATCCGGAGGCTCAATTGGTGTCAGCTTTACATGCCATACCGGATTGGACAATCCCATATCTGGCTTACATGAACCGGGGCGAGTTACCAGGCGATGAAACGTTGGCTCGACAGATAATCTGGCGTTCCAAATCCATGACCATACTCAACGGGGAGTTACATCGCTATGGTGTTTCAGGAGCAATTCAGCGTTGTGCTTCTCCTCAAGAGGGTTGTGAGATTTTGCGAGAAATCCATGAAGGGGATTGCGGTCACCACGCCGGTTCAAATTCTTTGGTTGCTAAAGCTTTTTGCCACGGTTTTTACTGGTTGACAGCGCATGCTGATGCGGAGGATTTAGTCAAGAGATGTGACGGTTGTCAAAAATTCGCCCGCCGTGCCCACATTCCGGCCCAAGAGTTGAGGATGATTCCAATAACTTGGCCATTTGCGACTTGGGGGCTTGATATGGTTGGACCCTTCAAGCGATCCAAGGACAAAAAGACCCACCTGTTAGTAGCAGTTGATAAATTCACCAAATGGGTGGAAGTAGAGCCAGTCAGCAAGTGTGATGCAGCCACGGCGGTTCAATTCATCAAAAAGGTGATATCCCGGTTTGGTTTTCCACACAGCATTATAAGTGATAATGGTACTAACCTGTCAAAAGGGGAGATGGAAGAATTTTGTCAACGTGAGCACATCCAGCTCGATCTAGCATCGGTGGCTCACCCCCAGTCTAATGGTCAAGCAGAGAGAGAAAATCAAGAAATTCTACGAGGTATCAAACCCAGGCTTATGCTTCCTTTAAAGCGGACACCGGGTTGTTGGGTTGAGGAGCTACCTTCTGTGTTATGGAGCATCAACACCACACCCAATAGGTCTACGGGTTACACACCTTTCTTCATGGTTTATGGAGCGGAGGCAGTTCTTCCTAGTGACATCCGTCACGACTCGCCCCGTGTGACAGCCTATGTTGAAGATGATAATGAGAAGGCACGTCAAGATTCTATGGACCTGCTGGATGAAGAGCGTGATCTTGCAGCAGCACGATCGGTGATTTATCAACAAGATCTCCGACGCTATCACAGCCGCCGGGTTAAAACCAGAACCTTTCAAGAAGGCGATTTGATGCTCCGGCTCATCCAGGATCAGACTGATATGCACAAGTTATCCCCACCTTGGGAAGGACCCTTTGTGGTCAGCAAAAATCTACACAACGGGTCTTACTACCTCATTGATGTTCGGGAGCATAAAGACTCATGTCAATCAGAGGAGGAGACCAAGTGGCCATGGAACATAGCTCTCCTTCGGCCTTACTATACTTGAAGCCATAGGCTCTTCATCTGTACATATTTATGACAGTGTATATATATCGTATAATAAACCGGAGCCTCCGTTATAAGCGGGATATCTGTTCTTTTTACATCATGTGTGTGCTTATACGAGTTTACTGACAAAGCGGAGTTTTTTTGTTAAGCCGGTCTTAGTAGTTGCACGGATATAAAGAAAATCACTAGGGGGCTTGGTCATATTTGAACTATAGCTACACCTCTTGATCGGTTTTGAAACCACGAAGGGATATCACTAGGGGGCTTGGTTGTTATCACACCATAGTTGCACCTCTTGATAGGCATTTAAGCCATAAAAGAAAAAATATGTGGAGCCAAAGAGAGTGTTGCACAAAGCACAGACTCAAACATGGACACACACTAAGCACAGCTCACAAAGTTACTTGGGGGCTCTTTTTGCAAAGCAACAAAGAGTTTTAAAGGACCCTTGTAATTGGCTATCAAGCCATGGCTTGGAAGCCTGGTGTATTCACCTAAAACCCCGGGTTAACCTGCCTTCATCAAGTAAGCCACTCCTGTCCAGGTAATCCTGGTATGACCCATTAAACATTTGACATGTCAATCTTTTATAGACCCTGAACTTGTCAAAGTTAAAATGATGATTAGTTAATTGGAGGCCCATCTTAAAAGGCTTTGTTAAATGGTTTAACTCAGAGGCCTGGCAGCCCATGAAAAGCCTCGATTTGGAGCCTGGCAGCTCGTAAAAAGCCTTGCATATTTCCTTTTTTAGTTTTATTTGTTGAAGTTCATACGTATTTTTTGATAAACCGGCATCCTTGACCCGGCTTGCTTTTCAACTACAAGTTGTTGGCACATGATCGATTATAAACCGGTGTTTATTGACCCGGTCTGGTTTGACTAAATCACCAGTGTTATAAAGAAAACCTGGTAGTTATCCCGGTCCGGTTTAGTATATAGACCGGCATTACAAAGATGGGGTTATCAACGTTCCGGATTGGTATTAACACCTTTGTCGTATACACCGTTGGTCAACCAATGAGGTATTTTATGTATATTGCTTTTTGTACAAACACTTCGATTATTTCATCTATGTACTGTACACTTCCTGGACATTATGACCCGTCTAGCGGTAAACTGCTAGATACTTTTAAGTTGTTGTACCCAGGAACACAATTCATCATGGGTTATGCATAAATATATCACAAAAGGTGGCACAAGTTGTCATGAGGCATTACAAAACATGCTCGATGGCATGGTAGATAACGAAGTTTTGGCTATCCTATTACAAGAAGCTTTCAAAGCGGCTCCAATGGCATAATTGTTTTTCACAAGATCGGCACACAGTAGCCAGTAAACCAGTGACCGGTTTAGGACGCTTTGTTTGGACGGTTTGATGGTTGAGGGTCAGTTGGTGTGGGCACTTCTTCATCCCTCCCCAGACGCTGGAAATCAACCGTCGACCAATCGATTCTAGTTAAAGCTTGAAATACTGCTTCCTCATGGATAAGATTGGAGGGGTTAATATCAGGAGCATAAGTGTGCTTACGAATCGGAGGCACAAGTTCTTCAACTTCATGGATGTCGGTCGGCTCTCTTTTCCCTTCAGCGTCATAAAACGGTTGAAAATGGGACAAGTATGTATCATCGGCCAGTTTGCTGGCTACTGGCCGCATCTGTTTGGTCAGCCGCCGGAGGTCATCGTTGTCAAAGTTTGAACCGTCTTCCTTTACACCTGGATATCCTTTAATGATATCATCCGCTTCAGGGTCTGGAATCCAGGCCTTGGCTCGAATAAGTGTGATTAAAGCTCCTGACCTGGCAGCTGCCTTCTTCAATTCGGCAATACGGGCTGGTAACATGGCCAACTTCTCAAGTGTTTCTTTAATTAAAGTTGGGGCAGGTTTGTTGTAAGCTGTCATACAAATAGCCCGCTGAGACCCAGAGTACAGTTGTTCAACCAATGTATATGCCGCTTTGAGCTTCATCCGCATGTCTGTACCAAGATGAGCGATCCGAGTACCTGCCAAAGATTTTTATCAATGTGCTGGTCAGTGATAAGGTTCATTGACTTGCGCAAAACACATAAGCAGACACTTACCAAAGATAGCATACGTCATAGCATTGATTTGCCATTTCAAACCAGCTAGTTCATCTACAACTGGTTCCAGGGCTGCCTCGGCGTCTTCAGCTCTTTTGGTTTCCCAGTTAGCCCGATCCTTGTTGAAAGATTCCTTCAGCCTCTCCATTACAGCCAGGGCTTGGGTCAGCTCCTCTTTGGCTTTTGCAGCCTCTGCTTGTTGTGACTTCACATTTTCTTGCAAGTCAGAGTTTCGAGCATCTTTGCTTCTCAGTTCAGCCTGCAACGTTGAAGGCATATTAAGCAACAAGTCATATATGTTCTAAGTACAAAGCGTATAACAAGTTATGCACTTCATACTTGGGGGCTAATGCATGTTCGCTCTAAAGTGCTGCATTTTATACAAGTCTCCAGAACAATACAAGCATTATCCTGGACACTTGGGGGCTAATGTGCGCCTGTTCTAAAGTGGATGCATGGATTAAAACCCGGATTAACTTGCCCAGTTAAACCGGCCTTTGAGGGCTATGCTACACAAGGTTATCTAATTGTTAAAAGATGAGTCTTGGTTACAAAGACCCGGTTTATGATTAACATCATAAAACGGCCCTTGGGGGCTATTTGGGATATTGTCTCGGCTATGAATCAGTAAACAAAGGGATATGAATTTACCTCATATCGCTCTTTCATCAAGTTCACCAAACCAGCTTCATAGTCCCGGTTTGAGTGCAGATGGTTCAAGAAGCCAGAGTGAAGCTCTTCAGCGTTGAAATGAGCATAGCTTGATAAATCGCTGCTCCACTTGCCTTTTTCCTTAGCAGCTTGCTCTTCTCTGGCACTATGTTGGGCTAAGATGACGGGATGGCCAGGAGAGCTATGGCCCATTCCAGTAATGATAACATCGCCTCCTTGACCTTCAGTATGTTTGGCTGGTGATAATGGAGTATCAGCATTTCTCACCGGACTAGCCCGGTTTGGCTCTGCCGGTTCAACGTCAGGTGCAGCAGGTTCAGCGTCAGTTGGTTCATCAGTGTTTTGGCCTTGAAGGGGTGGTTCACCAGAGGCAGCTTCAGGATGAAGGCCCTCCGGTTCACAAGTTTGTTCCGGTTCACCTCTGGGTTCTTCTTCAAAAGTAGTCGGGTCTTCGGGCGGATTGGTGACCCGAGCTTTCTTGCTGGGTCTGGCTTTGGCCCTGCAAACAAAAATATAAAGGGATTAATATCTTATTTAAGTTCTATGATGCATTAAAGGAAAAGGTTTTACAACTTACCCGGCCATAGTTTTCAGAGGAGGGGGTTGAGTTGTTGTTGACTCGCCAGATGATGAGGCAGGTGTCACCTGATAATTTGAATCGGATGGATTAAGAGGTTGTCTGAAATAACCTGCCTTGGGGTAAGAATGGTCAGGAGAAGGGGAGACCTCAGACCGGCGCTTCCGAACCGGGGTATCAGGTAAACCGGCTGAAGTAACCTGTTAGCCACTGTGTCGGGTTGTCCGGCGAGCTTCATGTTGCTGAGTCTTCAAAATAAATGTTGGATCAAAGTGAGCAAGAGGATGAGAAAAGCTTACTTTCCGGACTACTTGGCGGGTTTTTTGTGTTGGCATAGAGTCTGAACCGGAGGAAAGGGTAATTACCTCTACATCATTAGCTTGACTAGCTTCTGCGTCCTCCTGAGGAAGATCATTGTTAATGAGATGCATGAAAAGAGAGCCAAGTGAGTCAAGTTCTACCTAAACTTCAGATCATCGGTGTCATCGTCAAGCTCCATGTTGATCCGGTCAGCCGTTTTCCGTTTTGACATTCGTTTGACGGCTTTGGTTTTTGGGCGAGATGGTTTGACCGCTTTGTCCCCAGTTGGTTTTACCGCTTTTTCTACGGTTTTCCATTTCCAGAAGGGGTCATCACCCTATACAAACATACATAGAAGAAGGATTACATGTTGCACAAGATAAAAATATTAAAGATGAAAAGGAAGTATAATGCTTACAGCAGGCAGTTTGTTCTTGGCATAAAAGGGACTCAAACTGGTTTGACTACAGGCCAGTTCCGATTCATTCAGAATTTTCTTTACACCTTCAGTGACTTCTTCATCAGATAATTGAAGGTTGCAATGGCGTTGAGGGTCATCAACCTCACCGGTATATTCACACATTAAACCGGGACGCCGGCTTAGAGGCAAGATGCTCCAAGATATCCAACAGCGCACGAAATCCACACCTGTTAACCCATTGGCCATAAAGTCCCAGAGTTTGGCGAGTTGAGGGGCATATTTCGCCCTTTCGGTGGAGCTCAAGCGTTGTGGCATTGGATGGGTATTGGAAAGCCGGTGATCACGAAAGCCTGGAAGGGGATTTTCGTCTTCAGGCGAAGTGTCTCTGCAATAAAACCAAGTTTGGTCCCATTCCTTTGGGTGGCTATGATGTTTGGCATGAGGAAATTCAACTTCTTTCCACTTTTGAATCGAGACACCACCAAGTTCTGTGTTCGGGCCATTTACAAACTCTGTGCGTCGGTTTAAGTGAAAGAAATCCTGGAACAGTTCTGCAGTTGGTTCTTCCTGTAAATATGCTTCACAGAAGACCTGGAAGTTACATAGGTTGGATACTGAATTTGGCCCAATATCTTGGGGATGGAGTTGGAAATTGGCAAGCACATCCCGGTAAAACTTTGATCCTGGCGGTTTGAAGCCACGGCTTATGTGGTCAACAAATACCACCACCTTGCCTACCTTAAGGTTGAAGGATTTTCTGTTCCTGGAACTCGCCATTTAATTTCAGTTTTCTTACGCAAGGAGCCGATGCTAACCATCTCATTCAGCTGAGTTCCAGTGACCCGGGAACGAGCCCAGTTGTAAGCAGTGAATTGTTTGGCCATTGCGAAACAAACAAGCTGAAAATGAAAGGTCGGTTTATAAATCATGCATGATGATATGCAAGATACAATGGAGTAAGAAACATACTGATATGCGAAATGGCATAAACCGGAGACCAATGCAATAAGGGAAAAAGGTAATACCAGGACAGGGTACTCAGACACTGTTAAATCGGAGTATAACTATGAAGGCAAAGGGCTCCTCCGGTTTATCAGAGGGCTAATGGTACAAATTGATTATGCAAAGTTAAACCGCTTATGTTTTTGTGAGGAGAAACATATTTCATAGAGTTATATAAATTTTTTGGCTCTAAGGTAAGACAGAAAAGCAAAATATTTCGACCTAAAAAGGGTAAGACCCGAAACAGTTATGAAGGAATACAATAGCTCTTTGCGCATAAGGATTTGTGAGGGTAACAGAAGATTAATCACAGCAAGGGATATGATAAGTACGAAGTATTCATCTATAGGCCAAGGAAGAACAGCACTGAAAGCTCCGATGAACTTCAAGAACCGCGAAGAGCAGGGAAATCCTAATGGATCTAGAAATGAAGGGGGGAAGGACTTACTACGGTTGCAGAAGCAGCGGAGGAGTGCTGCGGAATTCTAGTGCGAACAGGTCGATGCAGCGGCCGACGGTGAAGCAAAGGCGAGGCTGGACGATGACGGCGGCACTCAGGTGTGGAGACGTCGCAAGGAAGAAGAAGGGAGGAAAGGATAGAGGAAGGAAAATAAAGGGGTCCTCTGCCCCTATTTATAAGGCGAAGCGATGAAACGGCAAGTGCGGGAATTGAGGAGCCCAAAAATGGATAAGTTAATAAAGGTGTCGCCTCGGTGACTGAATACACATTAAATGAAGGTAATCTTCGACATCAACGGATGGATGACGTCAGGGCGGTTTATCATAATCTTGAAGTATGACGTCACGGCGGTTTACAAGATCAAGGTGAAGATATGAGGGAAGAATTTTTCTAAGTGTAGAAGATTGACATGAACAAGTTCAAACCAATCAGGGGCCTAATGTTGGCGATATTACTACTGGAGGTAAACCGGCCTTGTGTAGCCGGGTTAACTCCTTGAAGATTAGAAGCCTATGAAGATGCAAGGATGATGGCACTTTACGAAGGCCCAAGGCCCAAGGGCGGGTTAAAGTCTATAAATGTAAACCGACCTAGTCATGTAACTTGTCTGGTAAGATAGGAAGGATAGAGACCGAACCGAACACGTTTATGATACGGCGTCGGGACTCTGTAGCACGGCGGGCGTCAACCTATGTATATAAAGGGACGACCCGGCAGCGGTTTAGGGACAGACAACAACTCGAGAGCCAAACAAAGCGGATTCGCTCCCTGGCCTTCGAAACCCTAGCAATACCAATCACAACTAGAAGTAGGCTTTTACCTTCCTTGAAGGGGCCGAACTAGTATAAAACTCCATGTGTCCCCTTGTTCGGTTTAACCCCTTTAAGCAAACCCGTAGCGATGGCTCCACGACTAAGTCCTTTCACAAGGACATCTGCCGTGACAAACCCACGACAGGTCCCGAACTATGCGTCTAAGGCGGATGGTAACAGGAGGCAGGGGACACGATGTTTTACCCAGGTTCGGGCCCTCTTGATGGAGGTAAAACCCTACGTCCTGCTTGATTATTCTTGATAATATGAGTAGCACAAGAGTTGATCTACCATGAGATCGAAGAGGCTAAACCCTAGAAGCTAGCCTATGGTATGATTGCATGTTGTCCTATGGACTAAAACCCTTCGGTTTATATAGACACCGGAGGAGGCTAGGGTTACATAAGGTCGGTTACAAAGGAGGAGATATACATATCCGTGTTGCCTAGCTTGCCTTCCACGACAAGTAGAGTCCCATCCGGACACGGGACGAAGTCTTCAATCTCGTATCTTCATAGTCCAACAGTCCGGCCAAAAGATATGGTCCGGCTGTCCAGAGACCCCCTAATCCAGGACTCCCTCAGTAGCCCCTGAACCAGGCTTCAATGACGATGAGTCCGGCGTGCAGTGTTGTCTTCGACATTGAAAGGCGGGTTCCTCCTCCGAATAGACCACAAAAGAGTTTGAATACAAGGATAGTGTCCGACCCTGCAAAATAAGTTCCACATACCACCGTAGAGAGAATAATATTTCCACAAATCTAATCTGCTGACACATTTTGGCAGCATGACATCATGCCATGGCCCGGTAATTATTCGAACCGTTTTTCTTTAACCAGCCCCGCACATAATGCGAGGCGGTTTCTTGACATGTCTTGTCAAAGCAGAGATCATGTTCCCCTTATTACGGGATTCTCATTAATACGGGCGTGGGTAACCCAACCGCGCCACCAATTATGCCGCTTGGGGGATAAGCGAGTTTTACCAGGCTGGTGGGGGCGCATAGTTTCGCCCGCCCTTATAAATGGATAAGGTCTCACCTTTTTCTACCCACGCCTTCTTCCTCCTTACTCATCCATTCTCGCGCACTCGAGCTCCAGCGCCCAAGTCCGCATCCTTCTCCTCAACTCTCTCCAACCATGTCCGGAGCGGGAGGCAAGTGGATGGCCTCCTCCGTCATGGAGGGACACATCAAAAAGCTACATGGAGCCGGATACTTAGCCGCGGATATCGCGCACCGGCTGCCAGCCGTGGGCAGATCGTCCCTACCCCGGAACCTCATGAAAGGGCGGTTTTTCTCCCCCATTCGTCCGCGGATTGGGGTTTCCCCCCCATCCATTCGCCCGCGGCCTCGTGTTCTATTATGGGCTGGACTTTCATGATCTGGCCCCGAATTTTATCCTCAACATCTCGGTGTTCATCGTCGTGTGTGAGGCTTTCCTCTGCATCCGGCCCCACTTCGGCCTGTGGCTGAAGACCTTCAATATCAAGCCGAAGGTGGTGGGTGGCCAACAAGCGGAATGCGGCGGAGCCATGGTGGGCAAAATGCCCAACGTTATCTGGCTCGAGGGCTCCTTCATGGAGACCATAAAGGGGTGGCAATCGGGGTGGTTCTACATCACCGAGCCGCGTGACACCAACTGGGTGGCGGCCCCCGAGTTTCGATCCGGAATCCCCACGCGGCTCACTTCCTGGAAGGAGAAGGGCCTATCTTGGCGTTCATCGGTGGAGCTGGACGGACTCCAGAAATGTATCCCGAACATGATAAGCAAGAAACTTAAGCTTGTCAACATAGTCCAGGTCATGCTCTTCCGCCGGATCCTCTCGTGTCAACAACGGGATTTCAACTTATGGGAGTTGGACCCAGCCCAGCACCAGACTTTAAGCGAGCTCTTCGACACGACGCATAAGGACGTCTGGAGGGTGCTATTCAAGGGCGCCGAGATCCCTCCTTCTCTTACCAAGGACCGCGGGCTAAGTGCGAAGCGCCCTGCGAATCCGGTAAGTTCTGTACATCTGGTAGGGTGTTTATTTCCCATAGCTTAACCATGTGCGGGCTGTGAGTTCCCATGCCTTTGACAGGACTGGGTGGAGACATCGGAGTAGATTAACTGTCCGGCCCCTCTGCCCGAAGACACTGCGGACGCTCTCCTGACGGAGATGCGGACTCCGGCTCCTTATGAGGTGCCGGAGAAGACCAAGAAGAAGGCCAAGGGAACCCGAAAGAGTTCCCACCGCCAGGTGGTATCGGACTCATCGTCTGATAACACCGAGACACACTCCTCCCGTGAAAACGAGGAGAAGGAAGATGAACATTCTCCCCCTCCAGCCGGGGGAGACAAGAAAAGGAAGGCCGCCCCAACCGGGGAGGCCGAAGGGTCCAAGAAGGGAAGGACTCTCCTTCCAGACTGCTCCACCACCGCCGCCGATGGCGAAGACGAGTGGCTGCTCAGGGCCAAGCCCCTGGCGAAGTCGTAAATATTCGAATACCAGAGTAACTCATAGAATACCTTTGTCGCACTGCTTCTCCTAATGTCGAATATGATTATGCAGTCCGCCCCAAGCCCATATCGATTCATCATCGTCGGACGGTTCCTTGGACTCGTCGGACATGAATAGTGACACACTTCCAACCGACTCCTCCCCTTGCCCTACGGACAATGTCGAGGTATTGTCTCAAGGGGCACCGAGCCAGGGGAGATAGTCCTGGAGGCGCCTCAAGGCGACCTTCCGGACTCCAGGAGCAAAGGGAGCAAGGCTCCCGGGGACTCCAAGTTCGGCTCTCAGCCAAACACCACGCCAGAACCTCCAGTGGTTCCGGACTCGGGCAGGTGGCCCCCTTCCAAAAGGGGCAAGCCGCCCGTGCCGGTGACCTCTGTCCATCCAGAGGCACCGGACAACCTGCTGGGAGCGCTTCGCGGCGCTTCCATCGATGAAGAGCACCGCACTATTATGAGTGCGGTGATCAGGAAGGTTCAGCCCGCCAAGAGCGGACTGACTGAAGCCTGTGCCAGCCTTCTAACAGGCTTTGAGGTAAGTACTTAAAATATAGGAAAAATATTACCGCATAGTCAGTAGCCCCTGATGCTCTGTTTGGTGTTCACAAAGAAAAGCCGAATAGAGGATCAAATAATATCTGCAGGAGTCTAATATAAGTATGTCTGTATGCGTATGCAGGCTTCGCTGCTGACCTCTGCCACACTGACTGCGGAGGTCGCCGCACTGAAGCAGGACCTCGAGGGGTCCGAGAAAGAGCTCGGTCTTGTCAAGAGGCGGCTCGAGGAGAACAAAGGTAAGTAATACCTTGTCTATATAAAAAAGAAAATGTGGTTGTGAAATGACAGGATCATCATGAATGTGCCAGGGGCCATGACTGAAGTGGCGACCCTGAAGCAAGCGTTGTCCGAGGCCGAAGAAAAAGCAGCCAAGGAGCGCACCGAGCGGGAAAAGCAAGAGGTACAGGTGGGCGAGGTGCAGCAAGAGCTCCAGGCTCTCGTGGAGAAGCACGAGGCTTTGGAGCTTGACTCGAAGATGCGAGAGTCCGAGCTTGCCGCGGCCCTCAAGAGCACAAACAATGCCAAGGCCGAAGCCCAAAAGGCCCTCCAGGAAATTGAGGCGATGAGGAAGATAGCAGCGGGTAAGGCATTCAATATGCAAAGAAAGCATGTGAAAGTAAATTACTTGTTACTTACCAGAGTCCGGAGCTCTCCAGGAGCATTCGCAGATTTGCCCCGCAGCGTGTCGGGTGCCATGAAGTATTACCAGGCCGAGTAGGGAAGCTCGACGGAGAAGTTGTTCTGGTCTCAGTATACTGGGACCGAACACCCAGTGCCTATGAGCGACCAGCTGAAGCAACTGGTCGACCTGCACAAGGCGGCCGAACAGGCCATGAGGGGCTTTATAGTCTGGATGTGGCCTGGCGACTCCCTTCCCAACAGCTACTTCAGCCTGGTGAGGCGGCTTGTGGATGCCTGCCCATGGCTGGAAGTCATCAAGCGGTCCGTCTGTATCGAAGGTGCCCTCCGGGCTTTTGCCCGTGCAAAGGTGCACTAGGCCAAGATGGACGTCGAGAAGCTGGTGAAGGAGGGGCCGCCGCAGGGCAAGGAGCATCGCCACCCCAAAATGTATTATGAGGGTGTCCTGAAGGGTGCCCGTCTTGTGGCGGACGAGTGTGCGAAGGATGTAATTTTTGAATGAACTTGCTCGTGTGATCCTGTATTATGAAAACTTGTTCATATGCGCTATGCAACACTTGTTTGAATTTAAAATATTACCTTCTGTGCGGCTGTTTATCAAATCTGAGAGATGGCCAGTCGTCGGCTTCTGCCCCCATGCCACGAGTGCTGGGGTGTTCGGGATAAATTTGAGCACTTTTTTTCCCATTGTTGGGTCCTTCGAGGGAGGTGCTCAGCACAACGAACAAGGCAATCAGACTATAATGCTTTATCACTCTCACTTAGCCATAGAATTCTACAATTTTAAATTTTGGCGAAGCCCCAAGTATTCAGAAGGCCGAATTCGGGGCGCTATACACGCCTTAAGCCGGACAAAGCCGACTCCTCGCTCTAAGCGGCATAAGTCTTTAGGGACTCGAGACCTCTCGAACAGCGACCAGCTCTCGCCTTATCATGACAGACAGTTTTAGCTTTCTCTACTGAGGTGCTTAGCCCAGCTGAACCGGGGCACAATCGTAGTAGTTCTCCCAGTTCTACCTTAGCCGATATAGTGGAACGTAAGGTACCAAAACATGGGAGCCGGGCAAACCCAACTATTGACCCAAGACATGATTCGGAGCTGATGCATATAATGCTATAAGTTCGGGGTGCCACACTGTCAAAAGTGTTCGGACTTCTCACGCCGTATTATGGGGTATGCTTAAGCCCCTGGCATATTGGTCGTACCAGAGTGTACGGGTGCTAAATGTCATGACTGAACATATATATATATATATATATATATATATATATATATATATATATATATATATATATATATATAAGAATAGAGAATGCGATAATAGTCTAGTGATATGCATTGTTTATTCAAAAAGGTGTGTCGAAGCAGAATGATACAAGTATTGCGATAAGCAAAAAAGTAGGACTATTTGACATGTCCCCTCCAAGGGCAAGCTGAGGAATGGTATTTAAAGTAGGTATTTCACTCGTTATCAGAGACCACCTGGGAATTCCTTGATACGACGTAGCTTTCTGCCTCCTTGGTTGTTGTATCGTGTGTCCGGCAATCATACTACCGGACAGGGTTTCCAGAGATTAAAGTCCTGAAAGAGAGAAAAATAACAAAGCGGGAAGCCCCTAGTGCGGTTGAGCCGCGTCTTGGGGCGTGCCGTAGTCATGCCCCCTCCCCACTTGTGCCCATGGTATTTTCAATGCGTAATTGTGTATGCGTGGCACGGATTTTGCCGTTTGGCTGGGACTGGGGCGGGGGCCGCATTGCTATGCGAGCTTGGAACGTGCCAGGCGGTCTTGTTGCCGATTACTCCGACGCGCTTGAAGGTGTCTGGGTCTTTAATCGCCGAACTGCTGGATTGCCTTAAGAGGCTGCTTTGCGCTTCTGCTGCGAGGGCCGCAGTGTGCTCCTCCGTGCGGAGAGAGCGCTATGTGTTTCCATTGACTGTTATGACCCCCCGAGGTCCTGGCATCTTGAGCTTGAGGTATGCATAATGCGGTACCGCATTGAATCTCGCAAATGCAGTTCGCCCGAGCAGTGCATGATAGCCACTGCGGAACGGGACTATATCGAAGATTAACTCCTCGCTTCGGAAGTTATCCGGGGATCCGAAGACCACTTCCAATGTGACTGAGCCTGTGCAATGGGCCTCTACACCTGGTATGACGCCTTTGAAGGTCGTTTTTGTGGGTTTGATACTTGAGGGGTCTATACCCATTTTGCGCACTGTGTCCTAATAAAGCAGGTTCAGGCTGCTGCCGCCATCCATAAGGACTTGAGTGAGGTGAAATCCGTCAATGATTGGGTCTAGGACTAGTGCGGCGAATCCGCCATGACGGATACTAGTGTGGTGGTCCCTGCGATCGAAGGTGATCGGACAAGAGGACCATGGGTTGAACTTTGGGGCGACTGGCTCCAACGCATATACGTCCCTTAGCGCACGCTTCCGCTCCCTCTTGGGGATATGGGTTGCATATATCATGTTCACCGTCCGCACTTGTGGGGGGGAACCTCTTCTGTCCTCCGGTGTTCGGCTGCCGGGGCTCCTCCTCATCATCGCTGTGTGACCCCTTATTTTTGTTTTTGGCATTTAACTTGCCGGCCTGCTTGAACACCCAACAATTCATGTTGGTGTGGTTGGCTGGCTTGTCGGGGGTGCCGTGTATTTGACACGAGCGATTGAGTATACGGTCCAAACTGGACGGGCTCGGAGTGCTTCGTTTGAATGGCTTTTTCTGCTGACCGGGTTTAGAGCCTTTGAATCCGTCATTGACTGTCATTTCCTCGGTATTGTCGTTGTTAATGCGGCACTTGTGTTTGTTGCGACTTGACCTGCCATTGCTATCCTCAGTATCCGAAATACCATGGTTCTTTGATATGTTATTGTTGCGAGCCAGCCAGCTGTCTTCTCACGCGCAAAAGCGGGTCATGAGTGTCGTGAGGGCTACCATAGATTTCGGCTTTTCCTGGCCAAGGTGCCGGGCGAGCCACTCGTCGCGGATGTTGTGCTTAAAAGCTACTAGGGCCTCTACATCCAGACAGTCGACGATTTGACTTTTCTTTGTCAGGAACCGTGTCCAGAATTGCCTGGCCGATTCCTCTGGCTATTGAATTATGTGGCTCAAGTCATCGACATCTGGTGGTCGCACATAAGTGCCCTGGAAGTTGTCGAGGAATGCGGCTTCCAGATCTTCCCAACAGCCAATGGATTCTGCTGGCAGGCTGTTGAGCCAATGCTGAGCTGGTCCTTTGAGTTTGAGTGGGAGGTATTTGATGGCATGTAGATCGTCACCGCGGGCCATGTGGATGTGCAGGAGGAAGTCCTCGATCCATACCACAGGATCTGTTGTGCCATCGTATGATTCGATGTTTACGGGTTTGAAACTCTCTGGGATTTGGTGATCCATTACTTCGTCTGTGAAGCATAGGGGGTGTGCGGCGCCTCTGTACTGGGCTATGTCGCGACGCAGCTCAAATGAGTCGTGTCCGCTGTGTTCGACCCGGCCGGACTTACTTTTACTGTATCCCACGTGACGGTTATCGTCTCGCGTAGTGGCGCGCCCTCGTGATCCGTAGATAGATCTTGCGTGTTTTGCTTTGTCCTCCAATACGTCTCACAGGTCTGACATATTTCCCCATGCCTTGACATTTTTATTTGAGTGACGTCGGGATGCGGGCTGAGCTTTTGGCTGAAATGCATCTCTGTCGCGGCCACGAGGTGGCCGATCAGCCGCGTCATACGCTGGAGATGTAGGTTTTGGTGCTTCCTCCTCCAGTCGGGGTAGCAACCTGCGCTTTGGGTAACTCTTGGAGGGATGTTCAAGTTTATATTCCTCGGCCGCAAGGACATCAGTCCATCTGCCAGCTAGCAAATCTTGATCAGCTTGAAGCTGTTGTTGCTTTTTCTTAAGGCTATTTGCCGTGGCTATAAGCCGGCGCTTGAAGCGCTCTTGTTCGACGGGATCCTCAGGCACGACGAATTCGTCATCATCGATGCTTGCCTCGTCTTTGGAGGGAGGCATGTAATTATCATCCTCCGCCTCTCCATCTGCCACTCTCTCGGGAGGGCTGGCTTCTCCATCCTCCTGCTCTACATCTTGCTGGAGGGGATTTTTATTATCTTCGGCACTGTCTGGAGTGCTATTATCTCCTGTGCCGGTATCATCGCTTTTTCCTTGGCGAGACATAGAGCGGCGCCGCTGACGTCGGCGCTTGGGTTGCTTCTTGGAGGGGTCATCCTCCGTTGTCCCGTCGCCATTGCCTTCTTTGGGTGTGTCCACCATATATATGTCATATGACGAGGTGGCTGTCCAGTGCCCTGTGGGCAGTGGTTCTTGTTTGCCTCCTGCATCGTCGTCCATACCGTCGATGTCTTCGGAGTCGAAGTCGAGCATGTCGGTCAAATCGTCGACAGTGGCTACTAAGTGGGTGGTGGGTGGGCGGCGAACTTCGTCATCCGCATCCCAATCATGTCGTACATAGTTCGGCCCGGACTCTCCTGACAGGGAGAGAGACCTTAATGAGTTCAGTATGTCGCCGAAGGGCGAGTGCTGAAAGATATCCGCGCAGGTGAACTCCATGATCGGCGCCTAGTCGGATTCGATAGGCACGGGCGCAGGCGGTTCGCAGTCCGTGGCCGGGGAAGAATCCGGTAGTTCAGCATCACGACTCCCGTGAAGGGTAAGGTCGATACTCGGCTCGATCGCCGCTGAGAATACGGCCTCCGTGGCGCGGCCTATCCACCCGTCCATGGATGGCGCAATTGGCTCCGAATTGAGGGTCGGAGCGGTTGCCGGTGTGGTCTCCCAAACACTGTCCGATGGTAGAGCTAAATCATGCTCATCGTGACCGTGCGGCGCACTCGGCAGGGGCTCGAATCCGTCGAAGATCAAGTCTCCGCGGATGTCGGCCGTGTAGTTTAAGCTTCCAAACCTGACCTGGTGGCCACGGGTGTAACTCTCGAACTGCTCCAGATGGCCAAGCGAGTTGGCCCGCAGTACGAAGCCGCTGAATACAAAGATCTGTCCGGTGAGGAAAGTCCCACCCTGGACTGCATCGCTATCGATGATCGAAGGAGCCATCAAGCCTAACGGTGACGACACAGAGGAACGCTCAATGAAAGCACCAATGTCGGTGTCAAAGCGGCGGATCTCGGGTAGGGGGTCCCGAACTGTGCGTCTAAGGCGGATGGTAACAGGAGGCAGGGGACACGATGTTTTACCCAGGTTCGGGCCCTCTTGATGGAGGTAAAACCCTACATCTTGCTTGATTATTCTTGATAATATGAGTAGTACAAGAGTTGATCTACCACGAGATCGAAGAGGCTAAACCCTAGAAGCTAGCCTATGGTATGATTGTATGTTGTCCTACGGACTAAAACCCTCCGGTTTATATAGACACCGGAGGAGGCTAGGGTTACATAAGGTCGGTTACAAAGGAGGAGATATACATATCTGTATTGCCTAGCTTTCCTTCCACGCCAAGTAGAGTCCCATTCGGACACGGGACGAAGTCTTCAATCTCGTATCTTCATAGTCCAACAGTCCGGCCAAAAGATATAGTCCGGCTGTCCAGAGACCCCCTAATCCAGGACTCCCTCAGAAGTGCATGCAGAGATGATGGAGATGAAGCTCAAGGCCACCACGATGAAACAGAAGATTGAAGATTTCAAGGTGCATGTCGCACAATTCCAGTGGGACTGAAGAATCCTCAAGGAGGAAAAATGAATAAAGTTGGAAGTAATGCCTGACCATACCAAATCACGTGGGTGGTAGCATTTGTAATAAAGTACTTTTTTTAATTTGGATTTATGAAAATTGGTTAAGGATGTAATAAAAGATTTGATATGAAAATAATATGATTTATAGATAAACTATTGCATTTTTTGGTGTGGTAGTACTCCGTAAAGCCACAAGATCAATTAAGAAAGAAATGTGTTATTCATGACGGTCCATAGAAGGGAGCTAGACCAAATAAGTTGGAGTTTTATATGATCGTCACCACAAGGGTATGAAGGAAGAAGTACTATTGGATTTAAAGGAGATGTAATGTTGGAATATGGAATGATAATCCTCGAATAGATGAGTTAAAATTGTACAAGAGTTGAAGTGGGCCATAACCCACAGGCCCAGGAGTTAATAAGAAGCAAGCACACTCTTGCTGAAGAAAGATATTTCGGAAGAAAACTCTGAGTTAATCCGCCGACATTTTTAGGAGGATGCGAAAACCCGAGAGTTGTGAAGAAACGTTAGATGTCTTATTCAGCTTGCAGAAACAATGGATTTATTTGAACTCAGTTCGTCGACAAGAGAAATTCTACAATGCTTGTGAGTATGCCCAAGTGTTAGAATACGTGATTCAATGTCTGCATATGTAGTAATGGTTCAAGTACGGGATGGATTGGCCCCCATACCGGAGACTTCTATCATGAACTATCATATGTTGATGGAAAATCAGAGAGCCTTCAAAACCTTAGAAGAGTGTCGACACGTCAAGCCATAAGACCATAGAATGGTAGAACGATGGAACCCTTTGCAGGCAATCATTGCCAATCATAGGATATACGGTGAGATTCAACCCCGACCATTTTTTCTGCTGGATAAGCCATAAATTGTTGACCACCAGGAGATTCCGATAGTTTCTTAGTATTGACGATAGACATGTCACATATGAAGACCCACTCTTCGGAAGAACCTCACCAGGATTGAGAGGACACAAGATTTTGAGAAAAGGGTCATGCCCCGACCAGGAGAGCACCAGTGAAAGAGTTATTCCGGAGAATATGAGAAGACCGACACCGTCAACCGAAAGGATGGAGTACATGAATTTTGTCAGAACCATAGCATTGCTTTCAAGTGTCGTAGCACCCCAGACCTCTCTAGTCGATGGGTTTGCTGGAAGACCTCCAAACCCTAACGTTTTCTTGCTAGCCTCTTCGAATCTCGAGGACGAGATTCATTTTAAGTGTGGTAGGTTTGTAACATCCCAACATTCTAAATTTTGGAATGTTATATTAAATAAATATTTATGCTTGTTTGTTTGATTGTGGTGTGGTTGCTTGTGTGAAATTGAGTGAAATTTGATACTTTTTGAAAGTTGAATGAGAGGGAATGAAATGACTTTCCCAAAACTTTCACTTTGCATATTGATCCCCATGAATTCAAATTCATTTCATCACAAAACCATAGAGTGAAGATGATATGAGTTCTTCCATTTAAATAAATGAAAAGGGTTTCGAAAAGATTTGAATTCCATCCAAAAATATTTCAAATTCGAAACTTTATGCAACTCAATGATTTTCATGAGAGAAGATAAAATGACTTCTTCAATTATATGAAATATGAGTTGGAAGTTACAAAGAATCCAATTTAAAGTCATTTGGAAGTATTTTGAAACTCCCTTCCAATTTGGAATTATTTGGATTTTTATTTTAATTTTTTCTCCTAAAAAAATAAATGGAAATAAGGGTAAAACAATTCCCTTCAATGGAAAGTTAGGAGAAAATAAAATTGAAATCATTTTGGTATTTTAAAAATGATTTTTGTGGGATTTTAATGCAACAGTAGCACTATTTGCTTTATTTGAATCTTTGTAGATTTTATTTGCCTCTGAAAATCTGTTCATGTTTTAGAAATTATTTTTCTGAAACTTTTGATATATAATATGCCTATATAATAGTTTCTTTATTGCTCTTTATTTCAGTTTTCCTTCTTTATTTTCAAAAAAAACTGGGCGAAGCCCAGCCGCACTAGGCCCGGCCCCCTCCACGACTCAACAGGTCGTCTTCCTCCTACAATCGTTCCTGCACACCTACAGGAGCAGAAGGATCTCAAAAAAAAACCTACAGGAGCAGAACGCACGCACGCACCCCACCCCGCGCCCCACTCCCTTCCCTCCTTCCCCTTCCCCAAGAATCCTCTGAGGCCTTGTTCGGTTGAGGTGGTTTGTGAGGGGGATTGGCAGGGATTGAGGGGGATTAGATCCCTTACAAGCCAAATTCCTCTCCAATCCACTTCAATCCCCTTGGGAGGAGGATTAAACGAACAAGGCCTGAATGGATCCACCACCTTCCCCTACACCTCCTTCTCCAAGTAAAAGGCCATTAATGCCCCGGATTTTCTCGCCGGAGATCCGCACTTGCCTTTTTTTTGCTCGCCATGGCTGCACGCATTTGTACACCCCCTCGCCCTATAAATACCTCCCTCGTGTTGCCCTCTTTCCCCTCTCCCAAAGCCCTCTCCTATGGGAGCTTATCCCCCTCCCTATCCTGCATAATTTCTCATCGGAGTTCATAAACTCTGGCGGCTTCTCCATCGCCGCCCGAGGCTCGGTTGGTACTTCCTCAGCCTCCCCTGAGGTTGTTGAGATCTCCTCTGCACCGTCCCATGCTCTCCTTCCTCTAGGAGCCCCTACAACCTCGGATTTGATCTTCTTCCCCAACTCCGGCGACTACTCCGGTGAGATCAAAGAAATCCCGTAATTTCTTCTTTTCAGAAAAGTAGCGATCTTAGAAAATTCATATCTATTAGTATACATATCCAAATTGAGTGATTCCAATTGCGTTAGATCACAAATTTTGTAAAGTTTATGAATAGGTCAATAGTTTTTAGGTTGGACTATTTAAATTTGAACTTGATCAATTTCTCTTAAATCCTTGTATTTGATCTAACTTGAGTTTAGAAATAGATTTTTGATTGATTCTTTTTGCTACTTCTTTGTTATTGTTTTGTTTATCCAGTAGCATATAGTTATTTATTTTTAGTTCATTTTGAATTAGGTTTGTTGCAAAAACAGTACTGTTTTGCTTATGTAGTTGTTTTAGTCATATAATTAGTGTTTTTAATTATTTTTAGTTTATTCTTTTTGTAGATTTTTACATGTTGTCATATGTTTTTGTTAGACTACAGTAGATAAATTTTTGTAGTTATTTATTAGTGTTCAGCTACTGTTTTAGTATTTGTTTGTTTAGATCATAGTGATAGTTGATACAAATAGTTGTATTAGTTTTAATATATTTCTTTTTGCCACTTCAATATATGTTGTTATTGGTTCTGTTATTTAGAAGTAAAATAAGTTTTCAAAAATTATTTTAGTATTGTTTACTATTGTCTTAGTGTTTTCTAGTTGTTATAGTTGTTCTAGTGTTAACTAGATAGTTATAATAGTTTTTATACTAGTTCTTTTTGCTAGTAAATGCTTTAGTAAATTATTTTGTTGTTGTTTTATTAGAATTATATTTTCCATGCTGTATAAAAGTTATTAGAGTAATTTAGTTTTACTAAGAAAGTATTGACTGTTATTGTGTGAGTTGGTTTCTCCCTTGTTTTCGTGAAGTTTTCTTTGGAATTCTATTTGGTTTTCTTGGACTTCATTATTGTTTTATTTATGGCCTTTTGATTTTTATTTTGATTGCTAGTATTGTTTGCTAAGATTATTGCTTATGTGAGTATAATGTTTGACTATATAGATTTTCTCAGAGTGACGAATAGTTTATCAAAGATTCCGAGAGCGTTATTATCTTCATCAAGTAATACCAGGCAAGTTCACTTTGACCATGTTTTCCATACCTATGTTTTATTTGCATGTAGTAGCAACCTTTCAACAATCCCTCCAGTAGTGTTATTTAATCTTGTAGTTGAGTAGAATGCATGAGGTAGAAACCCATCTCTCTGTTACCAAGCCCGGGACGTTATATAGTTTTAATGCTACGCTATAGTAGACGAGGTTTGGTATGAGTGCACAAGAGTGGTGTGAAGAAGGAGGACTCTACGTCAATGGCGAAAACTTCATGATGGCATCGGCAAGGACTGCATCTTCAGGACTCCAAGGCCTCAAGATTTCGAGACACGAGACAAGAATTCAATACACACTACTGGGTGAAGGACGGTTGACGGGCACCCTGGAGGAACCAGTGGATGGCCGGGATGCATGGAGAAGAGCCATGACATCTTGCGGAAAGATTCACCCAGACTCAAAGAGACGGAAGAATACTTCATGCCTGGAAGCTTACCTGTGCAACCGCAAGTCACTATGGGCTCTGGTTTGTTTGACCCTAGTGGTGACTCTGGCTGGGACGGTGCTAGCAGATGTAGAACTACGGTAGGATTGGATGAGCACCGGACAATGGTCAGGGGAACTCTTCGGAAGACCATGTTTCGGTCGTCATGTTCTCAAACAACCTGAAGTGCGAGAATGTAAAAAGAGGGATCGAATCTTGCGGGTAAAGTGTACAAACCTCTGCAGAGGGTTAAAACCTAATCGATTAGCCGTGTCCCCGGTTACAGATAAATTGAGCCTCTGGACTTGGATCTATCTCGGAACTCTCAACACCGGACTGATAATTTAATTGTGGGCAACTTATGATGATTTGGGTATGAGACATCGGTTGGCAGAACTATGTCATGATAGAAAACTCCGTAGTACAGACTCCTGATATTCCTTTGTTGTAGGGAAAATAAAACCAGCTTTTACGCAAAAACATCAGACACAGAGCCACAAAACCATATTGCATATAGAATAGTATTATCATCTTCTTTCTCATGTTGTGATCTTGCCGGTACATTCAATGTACTAACCTACACGGATGCAACGTCTCATGTTGCAGATATTTTTACTTCCGACGAGTAAGAGTACGGTACAGGGTTACGGTCTACAGTCAACTTGCCGATGGCGTTGATGGGACTCCACACCCGATTGTTTGTTTTCGCTGAGACTTATGAGGTATATATCAGTTTTATGTTATTTATACATGTGATTGCACTTTGATATATACATTGATGTACTGTGTGTGCCAGCATACCGATCCAGGGATGGCACAGATACATAGAGGCTTGATCGTTTGAGGTCGGGTCGCTACACAGACACCACTCCATGGTGGGCGAAGTGCCCCCCCTCCTGCATTTCCAGATTGTATTCTAGAGGAAGATAACTGTTTAGATGGAGATTCAGAAGGAGCCAACCATGCCTGTTTACCACCTGAGGTGTTTGCTCTAACCTGGCATGCTGATGTTGGTCATATCATGCAGATGGCGCCTTGCATTGCTTACATTATACATCTTATATGTCATCAGCTTAGTTTATATTTGCTTTGTGTGAATGCCACTTGTTTGGTTTCTATATCATACTCCCACCATTCCTAAATATTTGTCTTTTTAGTGATTTCAACAAGTGACTACATACGGAACAAAATGAGTGAATATGCACTCTAAAATATGTCTATATACATCCGTATGTGGTAGTCCATTTGAAATCTCTAAAAAGACAAATATTACGTGAATCATGCAATGCCATCCTGTTTAGCCAGTCATTGTATATGTGAATTGTATCGTGCCATATTTTTTCCATAATGTATTCCATTTGTCAACAATGTTTATACATTCATCTACTCTTCCTGTGCATCAGCCATTTGAGTCGGTCATGGGAAAATCTGGAGTGAAAACAAGGTCTTCTGAGCAGTCAGTGCTACCTGTCGATGCAGATTTCTTGCTGGTTACAGATAGCTCCTCAGAGGAGGATTCAGAGAGAGATGATCAGTCATATCCCCCCCCCCCCGAGGTGCATGCTCTAACTTGGCTGGGTTATATTGCTCATATCATGCATATGGTGTCTTGCATGCCATGCCATCTACTTAGATTAGACATGCTTTGTGTGAATGCCTCATGTTTGCTTTCTATATCAGATATGTGAATTATGCAATGCCATGTTTTTCAGCCAGTTATCATATATGTGAATTATGCACCGCCATGGAGCCAGGCATCATATATGTGAATTATCTCATGCCATCTTTTTTTATTACGTATTCCATTTGTCGACAATCTGTGTATATTGAACTACTCTTCATGTGTATTAGCCATTTGAGTCAGTTATGGAAAAATCTGGAGTGAAAACAAGGTCTTCAGAGCAGGCAATGGTACCTGTTGAAGCATATATCTTGATGGTTACAGGGAGCTCCTCAGAGGAGGATTCAGAGACAAATGACCAGTCCTATATCCCACCTGAGGTGTATGCTCTAAGTTTCAATGTTTATATTTCTCATATGATGCATATGGTGTATTGCATTGCTTAGTTTAGACATCATATGCACAATATTGAATTCTATCTGCTTAGTTTAGAGATCATACATGCGAGTGCCAGCTGCTTAGTATATGAATCAATTATGTCAATTATATCATGCCATCCTGTATACTTAGACAACATGTATGTGAATTATTTCATCCCAACCTATTTTAGAAAGACATCATATAGTTTTGTCATGTCATCCTGTTTAGGTACTCATCATGTGTTGAATTATGCCATTATATCCTGTTAAGTTTTCCATCATATATCTCAAACTGTGTCATGCTATCATGTTTAGTTAGGCATCATATATGTGAAATTGTGTCATGTTGTCATGTTTGGTTAGACAACATATATGTGAATTACCACATTTGTCTATCATACAATATATGCACGTTCAATTTCTTTTCTTGTTTATCAGCCATTTGAATTGGAGGGGGTGATGGCAGTATCTAAGGGAGCAAAAACCCGTTCTTCACAAAAGACAGTGCTACCCGTCAATGCAGATAGAACCATGGTTGTACTGGCCCACAAACTAGCCCCACCACACATAATCGAGACTCTTCCAGATTGCACACTTACACCGTTGGGCAGAGAACCAGCTACAACCCATCTAACCGCAACCCCAGCGGATAGTAACCCACTTATAGTTGACAAAGCACCATGTCCACCACAGAGTACCCCCACACGAGAAGTTTGTAAAGCTACTGCAGTGCCCAAAGCATGAAGACCACCACAGCTAACCCAAACTCCACGTTTAAAGCAAAAGAGCAACTATTCTCCGATCAGATTCCATAGCTATGGTCCATACTCCTTTGTTGTTGCATCACTGTATTTACTCATACCAACTGCTTTAGAATTTGAAGGATCCAATTGAAACTCCAATGGCGCAATAGGTATGTTTTAAACCTATTTCTTTAACTGGATTGTTGTTCTAACTTCTTGCTCTATGTTGATTTCAGTTTAAGTTGTATAAACAGTTATGTTCTCATGTGATGCACATTACAAGTGCTGCCAATGCTGTGTAGTTTCTCACACTTATATTCTGTCTATGTTGTTGTGTCTTAAAAATATATGAGTTGAACTGTGTCTCTATATTGATTAGGGAACATAAACTAGAATGATATGGACAATACAGTGACCATAGTACATAGATATATGTTTGTTTCATGCTGTTATCCTGTCCACCTTACTACTGAACCGGTTTACCAAAATGAGTTTCGTATACTACAAGCTAAACCTGTGATGTGTCTGCTTGTTTCTCTTGTAGTATGCAAACAGAATATTGGAGAAGAGCACCCCACTATGCAATGGTAGAGAAAGTAATGCAGATAAGGTTCAAGATAGTGAGACAACCCTGTTGGTCTCCAAGAAAGGTGATAAAAATGATCTTGTAGACAGTGAGAAAACCCCATAGTCCTGCGTTGATGTAGTGTTCGAGTTACTGGCCAGTACCGCTGGCACAAGCTCTTCGAACTCGCTGCCTGAATCACCTCAGCTTCTTCAGTCTCAACTACAAGCTGAAAGGTATCAGTTAGCTATGCTGCGGCAAGAAGCCGAAGGACTGAGGAAGTCCCTGCATAATTCAGATGCGTACTTTCTTTTGCAACAGCAAGCGCGGGAGGATTTAAGCGCCAAACAAGAGAAAGTTAATAATCTTGCTAAGCATCTTGCCAGCATTATAGGTACCCAAGATATTGTTTCCTGAACTCTTCTGAAGTTGTTTCAGTTCTGAACTTGTTTTGCTGCGCCGTTTATATGCTGCTTTGTTCCCTATGTTTGCACTGGTGGCGAACTTTGATGACCAGTGGATGTAATATGTATAATAGCCGTGAGAGCCTAGCATAAGTTGCTTGCTTATTTATTTCCTTGTTGTCTTGTTTATTTGTTTGCTTGTAGTCAGTGCAGTTTTTTTCCATGGTTTGCTAGTGGCTGCAATAACCTATATTTTAAAACTAGGCCACAATAACCATGGGCTAATATTTACTGTAGTGACACTGGGCCTCCTGCGGGCCGTAGAAATAGTGGGCCTTCTATGGGCCATAGAAACAGTAGGCCTTCTACGGGCCGTAGAAACAATGGGCCTTCTACGGGCCGTAGAAACAATGGGCCTTCTACGGCCAGTATCATCAGTGGGCCTTATACGGGCCGTATGATCGATTGGCCAAACATGGGCCAATAACAGGCCGCATTATGGCCGTAAACGGGCTAGAGTTGGAATTGTCCGTTCATGGGCCGACCATAGCGGGCCATCGTTAATAGGCCGTATTTGATGATGCTATGAAAACGGCCCAACGTATTAACGGACCACAAACGAGCTGACTGTAACCACGGGTTGAATTTGGCCCACAAGCAGAAAATGACAGTAACGGGCCGTAAGTAAACGGATGCTGGAAATGAGCCCAAGAATAAATGGGCTCTGAGAAGGCCGAAAGATAACATGGGCTGGAAACGGCCCAACGGAATAACAGGCCGTTAATGGGTATAAAGTGATACACTGTTCATTACAGGGCAGTTTCACCACGGGCCGTTAATGGGTGTAAAGTGATACATTGTTCATTACGGGCCAGTTTCACCACGGGCCGTTAATAGGCCAAGAGTTACATAGGGCCTCATATGGGCCGAAAGACGTCATGGGCCATACATGGGCCAGAAGTGAAAACAGGCTAGAATCATATTGGATGGCCCAGATGATGCTACTGGGCCTAATTTGGATAGGGCGTAACGGGCCTTGGGTTAGCGGGCTGTAAATGGGCTATATGCGAACAGGCCGTTAACAGGCTTTCCATGGGCCGGCCCGCCACCTTTTGACCAAGTCAAACGGGCCGGCCTTTTCATAGGAATGGGCCTCTGTTGGGCCATGCCACGTGTCGACGTATCATAGGCGCCTTCTGTCCGATGAGTGGATGACATCTGTCCCAATGATGAGCCGACACGTGTTTCCTCCAGCCAATGATGATTTTACACGTGGAAAATCCCCATTGGTCGGGGCTGTTAACGGGTTATCGGATCCAAAACCCGACCCGATAGCTTAACGGCGTTCCGTTACGGTGGATGCCACGTGTCGGTCACCCTTGACGAAAGCACTTCTATGACGCGCGATTTATCGTCATGGAAGTGCACACTTCCGTGATGATAATTTTGGTGTCATGGAACACTTCTACGACAGCACAGGTATGACTATCTTGATTCTATCATAAAATCGTCATGGATGTACATGCATGACAAAAAACGCGACCTACTGTGACAAACACGTATCATCACGGAAGTGTATTTTTTTGTAGTGTAACTTCTTGGTCCTCCTCCATGGCATCTATCCTTTTGAAGTCAGCTTCCATATCTTCCTCTGTTGAGGGCCCAAAGTGATAGGCATCGCTGTTTGCCCCTGGACCTGGTGTCGGATGAGACACCCGACTCTCCCCGATTGACTCTTGAGAAGACATCTTGCGCTAATTCGCGGCAGAAACAGCTCGAAACAAGAACATGAGATTTTTGCATGATACGGTGGTCAAAACCTTTGGGAGATTATATAATGAATTTTTACCGACTAAAAGAAGTATCGTGCAAGAAAACGGAGTCCGGAGAGCACACGAGGTGCCCACAAGGCAGGGGGCGCGCCCAGGGGGTAGGGCGCGCCCTCCACCCTCGTGGAAGCCTCATGTCCTTTCCGGTCTGCTTCTTATTTTCCTATTTTTCTATTCCAAAACGGAGAAAAACTGCCATTAGAACTATTTTGGAGTCGGTTTACTTACAGTACCACATACCTATTCCTTTCAGAGTCTGAAACATTCTGGAAAGTGTCCCTTATGTATTCCTCTGGGGTTACGCTTTCAATAATATTGGTTTCAACATTTATAGGATTACCTGAGATATAATGTTTGATTCTTTGACCGTTCACCACCTTTGGATTTGTGCCTTCGAAGTTGTTGACTTTTATGGCACCGAAACGATATACCTCCTCGATAACGTAAGGACCTTCCCATTTAGAGAGAAGTTTTCCAGCAAAAAATCTTAAACGAGAGTTGTATAACAATACATAATCACGTACATTAAACTCACGCTTTTGTATCCTTTTGTCATGCCATCTTTTAACATTTTCTTTAAACAGCTTGGCATTTTCACAAGCCTGGGTTCTCCATTCATCAAGTGAGCTAATGTCAAATAGCCTCTTCTCACCGGCAAGTTTGAAATCATAATTGAGCTCTTTAATAGCCCAATATGCCTTATATTCTAATTCAAGAGGTAAGTGACATGCTTTACCATAAACCATTTTATACGGAGACAAACCCATAGGATTTTTGTATGCAGTTCTATAGGACCATAATGCATCATCAAGTTTCTTGGACCAATTCTTTCTAGATCTATTAACAGTCTTTTGCAAAATTAATTTGAGCTCTCTGTTACTCAATTCTACTTGACCACTAGACTGTGGGTGATAAGGAGATGCAATTCTATGATTAACATCATACTTAGCAAGCATTTTACGGAAGGCACCATGAATAAAATGTGAACCACCATTAGTCATTAAATATCTAGGGACTCCAAACCTCGGGAAAATAACTTCTTTAAGCATCTTAATAGAGGTGTCATGATTAGCACTACTAGTTGGAATAGCTTCTACCCACTTAGTAACGTAATCAACATCGACTAAAATATGTGTATACCCATTAGAGGAAGGAAAAGGTCCCATATAAGCAAAGCCCCAAACATAAAATGGTTCAATAACAAGTGAATAATTCATAGGCATTTCTTGACGTCTACTAATATTACCAATTCTTTGACATTCATCACAAGACAAGACAAACTTACGGGCATCCTTGAAGAGAGTAGGCCAATAAAAACCGGATTGCAATACCTTATGTGCAGTTCTATCTCCAGCATGGTGTCCTCCATAAGCCTCGGAGTGACACTTTGAAGGATCTGTTCCTGTTCATGCTCACGTACACAACGTCTAATAATACCATCTACTCCTTCTTTATAAAGATGTGGGTCATCCCAAAAGTAATGTCTCAAATCATAGAAGAACTTTTTCTTTTGCTGGTATGTGAAACTAGCTGGTATAAATTTGGCAACAATATAATTAGCATAATCAGCATACCATGGAGCAGTAAGAGAAGCATTTATGACATTTAATTGTTCATCAGGAAAGCTATCATCAATAGGTAGTGGGTCATCAAGAACATTCTCTAACCTAGACAAGTTGTCTGCAACGGGGTTCTCAGCTCCCTTTCTATCAATAATATGCAAATCAAATTCTTGTACCAAGACAACCCATCTAATAAGTCTAGGTTTAGCATCTTTCTTTTCCATAAGGTATTTAATAGCAACATGATCAGTGTGAATAGTTACTTTAGAATCAACAATATAAGGTCTGAACTTATCACAAGCAAAAACAACTGCTAAAAATTCTTTTTCAGTAGTAGCATAATTTCTCTGGGCATTGTCTAGAGTTCTACTAGAATATTGAATAACATTTAATTTCTTATCAACTCTTTGCCCTAGAACAGCACCTACAGCATAATCACTAGCATCACACATAATTTCAAAGGGTAAATTCCAATCAGGTGGCTAAACAATAGGTGTAGAAATCAATGCTTTCTTAAGTATTTCAAATGCTTCTACACAATCATCATCAAAGACAAAAGGAATATCTTTTTGTAATAGATTAGTCAGAGGCCGAGAAATTTTTGAGAAGTCCTTAATGAACCTCCTATAGAAACCGGCGTGATCGAGGAAGCTTCTTATACCTTTAATGTCCTTGGGACATGGCATCTTTTCAATAGCATCAACTTTAGCCTTGTCAACCTCAATACCTCTTTCAGAGATTTTATGCCCCAAGACAATACCTTCATTAACCATAAAGTGGCATTTCTCCCAATTCAAAACAAGATTAGTTTCTTCACATCTCTGCAAAACTCGATCAAGGTTGCTCAAGCAATCATCAAAAGAGGATCCATAAACGGAGAAATCATCCATGAAAACCTCACATATCTTTTCACAAAAGTCAGAAAATATAGCCATCATCATCTTTGAAAGGTAGCAGGTGCATTACATAAACCAAAAGGCATATGTCTATAAGCAAAAGTACCGAAAGAGCAAGTAAAAGTGGTCTTTGCTTGATCATCAGCTGACACATGTATTTGAGAGAAACCAGAGTAACCATCTAGAAAGCAAAAATGTGTATGTTTGGATAATATTTCTAGCATTTGATCAATAAAAGGTAAGGGGTAATGATATTTTTAGTAGCCTTATTTAATCTACGAAAATCAATTACCATCCTATAACCTGTAATAATTCTTTGCGAAATCAATTCATCTTTATCATTAGGAACAATAGTAATACCTCCCTTCTTAGGGACACAATGGACAGGACTTACCCACTGGCTATCAGCAACGGGATAAATTATACCTGCCTCAAGGAACTTTAATATTTCCTTTCTTAACACTTCTTTCATCTTAGGATTCAGTCGTCGTTGGTGATCAATAACTGGTTTGGCGTCTTTCTCCAAATTTATTTTGTGTTGACATAGAGTGGGACTAATGCCCTTAAGATCATCAAGAGTATATCGAATAGCAGCACGGTGCTTCTTCAGAGTTTTCTATAATTTTTCTTCTTCATGCTCTAAAAGGTTAGCACTAATAATAACAGGATATATCTTCTTTTCATCAAGATAAGCATATTTAAGAGTATGAGGTAATGGTTTAAGCTCAAACACGGGATCACCCTTGGGTGGAGGAGGATCCCCTAAGATTTCAACAGGCAAATTGTGTTTCAGAATAGGTCCTTGTTTAAAGAATACTTCATCTATTTCCCTTCTTTCATTCATAAACATATCATTTTCATGGTCCAACAAATATTGTTCTAAAGGATCATTAGGAGGCACAGCAATAGAAGCAAGACCAATAATTTCATCTTTACTAGGCAATTCTTCATCACAGGGTTGTCTACGGAATTTAGAAAAATTAAACTCATGAGACATATCATCCAAACCAATAGTAACAACATCCTTCTTGCAATCTATCTTAGCATTAATAGTATTCAAGAAGGGTCTACCAAATATAATGGGACAAAAGCTATCTTGAGGGGAACCAAGAACAAGAAAATCAGCAGGATATTTTGTTTTACCACACAAGACTTCAACATCTCTAACAATCCCAACTGGTGAAATAGTGTCTCTATTGGCAAGCTTAATTGTGACATCAATCTCTTCTATCTCAGCAGGTGCAATATCATGCATAATTTCTTTGTATAAGGAATGAGTTATTGCACTTGCACTAGCACCCATATCACATAAGCCATGATAGCAATGATCTCCTATTTTAACAGAAATAACACGCATGCCTACAACAGGTCTATGTTTATTTTTAGTATCAGGCCTAGCAATTCTAGCAGCTTCATCACAGAAGTAAATAACATGCCCATCAATATTATCGGCCAAGAGATCTTTAACCATAGCAATATTAGGTTTCAACTTTAACTTGCTCAGTGGGTTTGTGTGTCCTAATATTACTTTTGTTGACTACAGTTGAAACTTTAGCATGATCCTTTATTCTAACAGGGAAAGGTGGTTTCTCAACATAAGTAGCAGGAACAACAGGATCATTATAAGTGATAGTCTTTTCTTCAACTTTAATTGGTGCAACTACTTTTGTTTCAATGGGAGGATTATATTTAAACCACTTCTCCTTAGGGAGATCAACATGAGTAGCAAAGGATTCATAGAAAGAAGCTACTATCTCAGAGTCAAGTCCATATTTAGTGCTAAATTTACGGAAAACATCGGTATCCATAAAAGATTTAACACAATCAAACTTAGGTGTTATAACTGACTCCTTACCTTCGTCGAGATCCCAATCTTCAGAGTTGCGTTTAATTCTCTCCAATAAATTCCATTTGAATTCAATAGTATTCATCATAAAGGAACCAGTACAAGAAGTATCGAGCATGGAGCGATTGTTGTCAGAAAGCCGAGCATAAAAATTTTGAATAATCATTTCTCTCGAGAGCTCATGATTGGGGCATGAATATAGCATTGTCTTAAGCCTCCCCCAAGCTTGAGCGATGCATTCTCCTTCGCGAGGCCAAAAATTATATATATAATTACAATCATGATGAACAAGATGCATAGGATAAAACTTCTGGTGAAATTTCAATTTCAATCGCTTATAGTCCCATGATCCCATATCATCACATAGCCTATACCATGTCAATGCATCTCCCTTCAAAGATAAAGGGGAGACCTTCTTCTTGATAACATCATCGGGCATACCTGCAAGCTTAAATAATCCACAAACTTCATCCACATAGATTAAGTGTAAGTCGGGATGCAATGTTCCATCTCATGCAAAAGGATTAGCTAGCAGTTTCTCTATCATACCCGAAGGAATTTTGAAGTAAACATTTTCATTTTCAGTAGGCCCAGTAGGTTGAGGAGCAACTATTTGCTCTACCGGTCGGGGTGAAGATACCCCGAACAAGCCCCTCAAAGGATTACGTTCCATAGTAACAAGTGACAGTAAATTTCAGCACACTATATAAATGTTTCCTTACCAAATTCCACCTACCAAAGGTGCTTCACTCCCCGGCAATGGCGCCAGAAAAGAGTCTTGATGACCCATAAGTATAGGGTATCTATCGTAGTACTTTTGATAAGTAAGAGTGTCGAACCCAACGAGGAGCAGAAGGAAATGATAAGCAGTTTTCAGTAAGGTATTCTCTGCAAGCACTGAAATTATCGGTAACAGATAGTTTTGTGATAAGGTAATTTGTAACGAGTATCAAGTAATAAAAGTAAATAAGGTGCAACAAGATGGCCCAATCCTTTTTGTAGCAAAGGACAAGCCTGGACAAACTCTTATATGAAGTAAAGCGCTCCTGAGGACACATGGGAATTATCGTCAAGCTAGTTTTCATCACATTCATACGATTCGCGTTCGGTACTTTGATAATCTAATATGTGGGTGGACCGGTGCTTGGGTACTGCCCTTACTTGGACAAGCATCCCACTTATGATTAACCCCCATTGCCAGCATCCGCAACTACAATAAAAGTATTAATGTAAACCTAACCTTAACATGAAACATATGGATCCAAATCAGCCCCTTACGAAGCAACGCGTAAACTAGGGTTTAAGCTTCTGTCACTCTAGCAACCCATCATCTACTTATTACTTCCCAATGCCTCCCTCTAGGCCCAAACAATGTTGAAGTGTCATGTAGTCGACGTTCACATGACACCACTAGAGGGATGACAACATACATCTCATCAAAATATCGAACGAATACCAAATTCACATGACTACTAACAGCAAGACTTCTCCCGTGTCCTCAGGAACAAACGTAACTACTCACAAAGCATATTCATGTTCATAATAAGAGGGGTATTAATATGCATAATGGATCTGAACATATGATCTTCCACCAAGTAAACCAACTAGCATCAACTACAAGGAGTAATCAACACTACTAGCAACCCACAAGTACCAATCTGAGGTTTGGATACAAAGATTGGATACAAGAGATGAACTAGGGTTTGAGATGAGATGGTGCTGGTGAAGATGTTGATGGAGATTGACCCCCTCCCGATGAGAGGATCGTTGGTGATGACGATGGTGATGATTTCCCCCTCCCGGAGGGAAGTGTCCCCGGCAGAACAGCTCCGCCGGAGCCCTAGATTGGTTTCGCCAAGGTTCTGCCTCGTGGCGGCGGAGTCTCGTCCCGAAACCTTGCTTATGATTTTTTCCTCGATGAAAGACTCCATATAGCAGAAGATGGGCATCGAGGGCCACCAGGGGCCCACTAGGCAGGGGGCGCCCCCCACCCTCGTGGCTGGTGGGTGGCCCCCTCTGGTACTTCTTGCGCTCAGTATTTTTTATATATTCTGGAAATAACTTCCATGAAGTTTCAGGACTTTTGGAGCTGTGCAGAATATGTCTCTAATATTTTCTCCTTTTCTAGCCTAGAATCCCAGCTGCCAGCATTCTCCCTCTTCATGCAAACCTTGTAAAATAAGAGAGAATAGGCATAAGTATTGTGACATAATGTGTAATAACAGCCCATAATGCAATAAATATCGATATAAAAGCATGACGCAAAATGGATGTATCATTGAGGAGCGGTCAGTTGATCATCTTGAGCGTCGTCTTGAGCTTGTTCTTGATCTTGAGCTTGCTCTTGATCTTGAAGTTGCTCGGAGGAGAGAACTTGACCTTGGGCATCACTTGATGATTCATCACCGTCTTGAGATTGATCTTGCCCTTGGTCTTGTTCATGATGTTGAGGGCCTTCACTTTGTTCTTCAGAAGCGTGTGGGCCTTGGGTTGGTGATGGCTCCACATGAATGGAGCATTGTCCTTCTCCTTCGGCCACAAGGGGTTCCTCAATGGGTAGGATAAAACCAACTCCCATTCTTCTTATGGCTTGGGGAGGAATTTCATCACCTACATCACAAGTGCCACTTTGCTCCACTTGGGAGCCGTTATTCTCATCAAAATCCACGTTACACGTCTCCTCAATAAGTCTCGTGGATTTATTGAGGACACAGTAAGCATGAGAGTTTGTAGCATAACCAACAAATATGCCCTCCTAAGCTCTAGCCTCAAATTTAGACAAACGAACACCTTTCTTGAGAATGAAGCACTTACACCCGAACACCCGAAAGTACTTGAGCTTGGGCTTGTTACCGTTGAGTATCTCATATGGAGTCTTGTTCAAGCCTTTGCGGAGATAGAGCCGATTTGATGCATGACATGTGTTGTTGATGGCTTCGGCCCAAAAGTTGTATGGAGACTTGAACTCTGCCATCATGGTCCTTGCCGCATCCATCAACATCCGGTTCTTCCTCTCCGCTACACCATTTTGTTGAGGGGTGTATGGTGTGGAATATTGATGCTTGATCCCTTCATCACTAAGAAACTCATCCAAGGTGTAGTTCTTGAACTCGGTGCCGTTGTCACTCCTTATTGTCAAGATCTTTGCTTGTGTTGATGTTGGGCTTCATTTGCAAAGTCAATGACGGTTTGTTGGGTCTCGCTCTTCCACTTGAAGAAATATGCCCAAGTGTATCTGGAATAATCATCCATAATCACCAAGCAATACTTTCTACCCCCAAGGCTATCAAAGGATGGAGGCCCAAAGAGATCCAAGTGAAGAATCTCCAAAGGCCTCTTCGAGTAAATGATAGTCATGGGAGGGTGAGCCTTTTCATGTAGCTTTCCTTCAATACAAGCACTACAAGCACGATCTTTAGCAAAAGTAACATATGTTAGTCCACGGAAATGGCCCCCCTTGAGAAGACTTTGAAAAGATCTCATATTGACATGGGATAAACGGTGATGCCAAAGCCATCCCACGTCAACTTTAGCCATTAGGCATGTCGCGGTTATCGTGGTTCTAAGTCCGACAGTAGTGTAGGGGGGTAAGTATGGAGAGGCAAGATCTTAGCTATGGAGAAGTTGTAAGCACACAAGGTTTACGAGTTCAGGCCCTTCTCGGAGGAAGTAATATCCCTATGTCTCGGAGCCCGGAGGCGGTCGACTGGATTATGCGTGTATGAATTACAGGGGTGCGAACCCTTGTCTCGGAGGAGGGGGTGGCTTATATAGAGTGCGCCAGGACCCCAGCCAGCCCACGTTACAAAGGGTTCAATGTACATTAAGGCAGGGCATTACTAGTAACGCTAGTAATAAAGTGCTATGATGACCATAAAAGCTACTTAATAGCCGACCGTTAGCATGCGGAGTGCCTTTAGGTCTCCTGACTGTCGAGTGGCTTGGTCTTGGTCGAGTGGTTGCTTCTTGGTCGAGTGTCTTTGAGTCTGTCGAGTGGAACACCTCCAAGTCGATTGAAAGATGATTTCTTCTGGAGATGTCCTTGGGTAGGTCAGTTTGGACAGGTCCATGCCCCTACCCTAGGTACATAGCTTCATCATTAGCCCCCGAACGGATCGAGGTTTGAGTGGGAAAGGGATTGAGCACTTCTCCGACTCATTTTTCATGCCATGAGCATTTCTTGTTTCGGATCAATGAACCTGAGCGATGGCAGCGACTTCCTTTCCAGTCGCCTTGATCCATTCTTAGGTTTTTGTCGAGTGAGTTTCTTTACTTGAAAGGCTCCGAGTGACGGTGCGGAGGAGATCTTTGGTCTGACAAGTTGTTCCGCTGCCCGCAGATTTCGTGGGATCCGAATTTTGGGAAGCGCGCGGGACGGGGGAGGCCGCAGTAATCGGATGGGATAGAGCGGAGCCGCCTCGATCCCCGCGCCACCTTTTTCGCCACGTATCGCGCGCGCGATTGTTACGGGATTTGACAGAACCGCCCGGGCCTACCAGTCAGCCACTCGGAAGCGGCCTCATATAAGGCGTTGGACCGGGGTCTCCCGAACAGTGCGTCCCCATTATCTCTTCTCCTCTTCACGCTCCTCCGCTGCGCTCGCTCTCGCCCTCGCGCCACCGTTCCGTACGCGTCTCGCCGGCGACGATGGGGAAGGAGAAGACGGCGGCTCTGGAGCGGGCAAAGAAGGCGACGGCGAGGTCGAAGGGGAAGGCGACCAGTCGGGGCGGATCCTCCTCGCGAACCGGCCTGCCGAAGGGCTGGATCCAGGGCGACTGGATCCACTCGAAGCTCACCCAAGAAGACCTCGACGACCTGGCCGAGGGAGGGCTGATCCCCTATGACTCGGCGCGGCTTCCGGGGAAGGAATCCGAGCCGCAACCCCGGGAGGGTGAGCGCGTTCTTCTTGCCACCCACGTCGACCGTGGATTTTCCTTGCCTCCTCACCCTTTCTTTCGAGGATTTCTGAACTTCTTTGGGGCACAACTCCACCATTTTACTCCCAACACAATCGTTTATCTCGCCGCTTTCATTTCTTTGTGTGAGAATTTCCTGGGTTGCCGGCCTCACTGGGGTCTTTTCAAGCATATTTTCACTTGTCGCTCCCAGACAGTGAAAAAGGCTAATCCGAGTGACGAGAGGACTCAAGTGATCCAGATGTGTGGGGGTCTTGGTATCCAGATGAGAGGGAAAAGCTCCTTTCCGGCCATGATTCTTCCCGACTCAGTTCGCGGATGGCAGTCGACCTGGTTTTACTGTAAAGACCAGTCGACGCCAGGGCAGTCGACTGGCCTCCCTCCCTTTACCATGGACCGAGTGAGGAAACCATCCCCTTTGAAGGTGCTCCCGGAGGAGAAAGCGCAGGTGAGGGTGCTGGTCGAGCGAGTGGTCCAGCTTATCCGTGACGGGGTCACCGGTATGGATCTCTTGGAGGTCTTCCTTCAGCGGCGCATCCAGCCTCTTCAAGCCCGAGACCATCCGATGTGGATGTATTCGGGTCTTGAAGACTCCACTCGGATTCACCCGGAGGAGGTCGATGACGACACACTGGAGAAGTGGCTGTCGGGCATTACCGGAAACAAGGATAACCCCAGGGGAGCCAGGAGAGTTCCCCCATTCGACCAGTCTCATGCACCAGAGAAGGTCTGATTCTGAGTTTTTGCTTGTAATCTGAATTCACTCGCGCAGCTGCCTATACTGCGTCGACTGACTTTGTTCTCCCTGCTTTCTTTCAGGCCATTATTGAAATGTATTCAATGCCCAACGGAGAGCAAGAGCAAGCTCTGGAAGGCGAGGCGAGTGGCGGCGACAGTGGCGAGTGGACTTCCGACGGTGAAGGGGATGGAGGAAGCGACGACTCAAGCGATGGAGAAGAAGTCGAGTCGCCCCCTCGCAGGGAGAGGCGATCCAAGCTTGACCAAGAACGACCGAGCGCCCGCGAAAAGGCAACTGCTCAGGCTGGTCAGTCTTCGAAGCGTCCTCGGATCTCTTCACCAACCCCGACTGAGAAGGCGCCAAAGCACCCCAAAGTTGCAGAGCCGAAGACTCGGAAGGCGTTGCCGAAGATCAAGATTGATATCCCCGTCGCTTCCGCGTGAGTGTCTCTCTTTGTATTCACTCGATGCTCCGCGTTGCTTGTTTTTCTTGTTTTAACTGGACGAACTTTGGAACCGTCAGCGCTGCCACTTCCGGGACCTCAGATTACAGGGATGATGATGAGGTGATGGAGGATGCGGTCACTTCTAATCTGGGTATGATTTCTGCCATACTGTCTTTGTTCGGTCGATTCAACTGCAATGTGCATCATTGGGTGACGTGATTTTGGCAATTGAACTTTGCACAGCTCCCAACATTATTGACCTCCCCGATGATGATGAAGAGCCCGAGAGGTCTTTGACAAGGAAGAATAGGCAAGCTTCTGCAAGCGAGGCGTTACAGTCAAAGCCGAGGGTGGAACCAGTCGTTCAGGACACTGGCGACGCCAATCGGGGTTCTGTTACCTTCGCCGTGCCACTGTGGAGTGCCTTGCCTTCTTCGTCGACTGCTCAGGCCCCTGTCGACCCACCTTCAGTTTTTGCGACCCATCATGTCCCAGAAGACGAAGTGAATGCTGCCAGGGAAGCTATACGCCAGGCGGGCGTCATGATGGAGAAGATGAAGATGGTGCGGGATGCCAGTCAGGCTGCCTACGACGCCAGCTCGGCTCTCCAAAGCAACGTTCAGGTTAGTTGGTCGCCGCTTGTTCTGTTAGGATATGATATCTGAAGACTCTTTCCGAAAATCTTTGCTCCGAAAATCTTTGCGTTAGTACACCCACTGGGTGCATTGATTGAACTTTGAATTAGTGGGGGCACGCTGAGTGCACCCACTGGGTGTAGTCCCCGAGACTACGGTGGACTGCGGGCAGTCGACTGTAGTCTTTGTATTTTGTCGAGTGTAAACCGAACTGATAGTTTGTCTCTTCCACTCGGTCTGGTCGAGTGGGGTCAGAACCGGTGGGGGCACGCCAAGTGCACCCACTGGGTGTAGTCCCCGAGACCGCGGTCGACTGCTGGCAGTCGACTGTGGTCTGAGTTCTTTCTCTCTTCTTTTTTTTACTCCCTGCACTCGACTCCGGCGGGCCGGTCGAGTGGGATCAGAACCGGTGGGGGCACGCAAAGTGCACCCACTGGGTGTAGTCCCCGAGGCTATGGTGGACTGCGGGCAGTCGACCGTAGCCTTAGTACTTATTGACTTTGTTGTTTTTCGCTGTAAAAATAACTTCTCCCCTTTGATTTCAGAAATCTTGTGATCTTGGAGCTCGCTTTGCTGACTTGGAGAAACAGCAGATCCAACTGAACCTTGACTTGGAGCTGGCCAAGACAGAGCTGCAAAGGGTCAAGGACGACGCCACTGGTAAAACGAATTTGTCGACTGGTCTGTCTTAGGCTTGAGTACCCTTCTGCTCTTTCTGAATCAGGCATCATTTCTTTGTAGAAAAACTGAGAGAAGCTCTGGCGAAGAAGGATCAGGATTTGGATGCTGCTCGAAAGGAGGCTGACGACAGAACCGCTCTAGCTGAACAGAAACTGGCTTCGGTCGGCCAGTTGGAAGAAGAGAATACCAGGCTGAAATCTGCTCTGAATGACGCCAACAAGGAGTGCTCGCGCTGGAAGAAGGAGAATCTCATCCTGGGCGAGAAGATGGAAAGCATTGCTCGCAGGAGGGACGATCTGGAGAGCTATCTGAGGAGCCTTGCCAAGAAGTTGTTCATCAAGCTTGAAGGTGCACATTTTGTTCCGACTGATTTTTTTATGTCGACTCAGTGTACGAAAATTGACTTATCCTTGGATCGTGAATGCAGAGTTTTGCCAGAACTTCGAGGAGGAGACTGGGCGGATTGAGCCAGGTTTGGACCCAATCAATTCTCCCGTAAAAGATGAAACTGCCATGAATCTGCTCCGACTGGAATCCCGCATCGACGGTGTCGTGGACTACTTGGCTCGACTGAAGGTCGCCATGTCGCGGATCGACCCGGCACTTTGGCCAGAGACCACGCCCCAGAATGATCTCGAGTCCCTGATGACTCGACTTAACGAAATCCCTGATCGAGTGCAGGAGTGGAAGAAATCTTCTGCCCGGTGTGGAGCTGATGTGGCCCTGTCTCTGGTTCGCGTCCATTGCAAGGAGGTGCGTCAAGATAAGCTAGCGGCAATCAAGGTCGCCAACACCCAGAAGCATGACTTCCGATCTTTTATGGAGACTTTCATCGCTGCAGCCACTCGGATCGCCGACGGCGTCGACCTAGACGAGTTCGTCGAGCCTGCTAGTCCTCCTCCCGCGGAGTGAACAAACTTTTATGCCTCACCTTAAATTTGCCTCGGGATGCCGAGTGGTTTTTGTAACCGTTAAACTCTTTCGGGCTGAAAGCCCGAGCACTTCGATCTGTGGTCCGGAACCTTTAGGGTTTATCTGAACTTGGTTTATCGTTAAATATCTTCATGAATCCCCCGTCGAGTGGGAATCGTTCTTCATTCGAGACAACTTTTGTATTTGTGGCGCAGCTCCGAAGGAGAAGGTGGTAGTCGACCTGCATCTTGTTACTGCAGAGCGGGACGGAGCGCACATTGTATTTGTGGCGAAGCTCTCAAGGAAAAGGTGGCAGTCGACCTGCACCTCGTTACTGCAGAGCAGGATGGAGCGCACATTGTATTTGTGGCGAAGCTCTCACGGAGAAGGTGGCAGTCGACCTGCACCTCGTCGTCCTTGAGGATTCAGATGTGTTTCGTACTTAGGCGAGTACTGGACTGCAGCTAAGCCTCCAAGTGGGAGGCTGGCTCACCACTCGGTAGGATTTTCAGATACTTAGGCGAGTACTGGACTGCAGCTAAGCCCCCGAGTGGGAGGATTGCTCTCCACTCGGTAGGATTTTTTCAAACTTAGGCGAGTGCCGGACTGCAGCTAAGTCTCCAAGCGAGAGAACTTAGGCGAGTACTGGACTGCAGCTAAGCCCCCGAGTGGGAGGATTGCTCTCCACTCGGTAGTATTTTTTCAAACTTAGGCGAGTGCCGGACTGCAGCTAAGTCTCCAAGTGAGAGAACTTAGGCGAGTACTGGACTGCAGCTAAGCCCCCGAGTGGGAGGATTGCTCTCCACTCGGTAGGATTTTTTCAAACTTAGGCGAGTGCCGGACTGCAGCTAAGTCTCCAAGTGAGAGAACTTAGGCGAGTACTGGACTGCAGCTAAGCCCCCGAGTGGGAGGATTGCTCTCCACTCGGTAGGATTTTTTCAAACTTAGGCGAGTGCCGGACTGCAGCTAAGTCTCCAAGTGAGAGAACTTAGGCGAGTACTGGACTGCAGCTAAGCCCCCGAGTGGGAGGATTGCTCTCCACTCGGTAGGATTTTTTCAAACTTAGGCGAGTGCCGGACTGCAGCTAAGTCTCCAAGTGAGAGAACTTAGGCGAGTACTGGACTGCAGCTAAGCCCCCGAGTGGGAGGATTGCTCTCCACTCGGTAGGATTTTTTCAAACTTAGGCGAGTGCCGGACTGCAGCTAAGTCTCCAAGTGAGAGAACTTAGGCGAGTACTGGACTGCAGCTAAGCCCCCGAGTGGGAGGATTGCTCTCCACTCGGTAGGATTTTTTCAAACTTAGGCGAGTGCCGGACTGCAGCTAAGTCTCCAAGTGAGAGAACTTAGGCGAGTACTGGACTGCAGCTAAGCCCCCGAGTGGGAGGATTGCTCTCCACTCGGTAGGATTTTTTCAAACTTAGGCGAGTGCCGGACTGCAGCTAAGTCTCCAAGTGAGAGAACTTAGGCGAGTACTGGACTGCAGCTAAGCCCCCGAGTGGGAGGGTTGCTCTCCACTCGGTAGGATTTTTTAAATACTTAGGCGAAACGGATTCGCAGCTAAGCCCCCGAGTGGGAGGCTGGCTCGCCACTCGGTAGGAAATTATTTTTACAAACTTAGGCGAAGCGGATTCGCAGCTAAGCCACCCACTGGGGGATTTCTCACGCAAACAAAAACAATAATAATCACTGGGAAAATTATAACGCTCTTGTCTTTGATAAATAAACTACAGGAGTTTTTTCTTATTACATCTCATCCGAGTGAGAATTCAAGTATAAAAGGGGCGGAGGAGCTCCGCATTCCAGGCTCGCGGCTCATCAATCTGGCGATCGACATTGTAGAGGTGGTATGCTCCATTGTGGAGGACTCTGGTGACTATGAAGGGGCCTTCCCAAGTAGGAGCGAGTTTGTGTGGTTTCTGCTGATCCACTCGGAGGACTAAGTCTCCTTCTTGGAAGGCTCGACTCTTCACGTTTCTGGCATGGAATCGACGCAAGTCTTGCTGATAGATGGTCGATCGGATCATGGCCATTTCTCTTTCTTCTTCCAGGAGGTCGACTGCGTCCTGCCGGGCTTGTTCTGCTTCATCTTCAGAGTAGAGCTCGACTCGGGGAGCGTTGTGAAGCAGGTCACTCGGCAAGACTGCCTCGGCTCCGTAGACCAGAAAGAATGGGGTTCTTCCGGTCGATCGGTTCGGGGTTGTCCTCAATCCCCAAAGGACTGATGGAAGCTCGTCGACCCATGCACCTGCTGCGTGCTTGAGATCGCGCATCAATCGGGGTTTCAGTCCTTTGAGAATTAGGCCGTTTGCCCTTTCTGCTTGCCCATTCGACTGGGGGTGAGCGACCGAAGCATAGTCGACCCGAGTGCCCTGAGAGGCGCAAAAGGCCCTGAATTTGTCGGAATCGAAGTTTGACCCATTGTCAGTGATGATGCTGTGCGGAACTCCATATCTGAATATCAACTCTCTGATGAAACTGATAGCAGTGCAAGCATCAAGATTCTTGATAGGCTTGGCTTCAATCCATTTGGTGAACTTGTCGACTGCTACCAGTACATGAGTGAAGCCGCTCCTACCCGTTCTCAGTGGTCCAACCATGTCCAGCCCCCAAACAGCGAAGGGCCAGACGAGTGGAATGGTTTTCAGGGCTGACGCGGGCTTGTGCGACATATTGGAGTAATACTGACATCCTTCACATTTGTCGACTATCTCTTTTGCCATTTCATTGGCTCTTGGCCAGTAGAATCCCGCTCGGTATGCTTTAGCCACAATGGTCCGAGAGGACGCATGATGACCACAGGTCCCCGAGTGGATATCATCAAGGATCATCTGACCTTCTTCTGGTGTAATACACTTCTGGCTGACCCCAGTCGCGCTTTCTCTATATAACTGTCCCTTTATGACTGTAAAGGCCTTGGATCGACGGACGATCTGTCGAGCCTCTTCTTCGTCCTCTGGGAGTTCTTTCCTTAGGATGTACGCGATGTACGGTACTGTCCAGACGGGAGTGATGACCAAGACTTCCATGATCAGGTCGACCACAGCTGGAATTTCAACTTCAGTCGGATCCGTGGCACTTTTTGGCTGCGGGGCCTCTTCAGTGAAGGGATCCTCCTGAACTGATGGTGTGTGGATGTGTTCCAAAAACACATTGCTGGGAATGGCTTCTCTTTTGGAACCTATTTTTGCCAGATCATCAGCTGCTTGATTTTTCAGTCGGGGTATGTGATGAAGCTCTAACCCCTCGAATTTCTTCTCCAGCTTTCTCACTGCATTGCAATAACCAGTCATGGCTGGACTTCTGACGTCCCATTCCTTCATCACCTGATTAACCACCAAATCTGAGTCGCCATAGACCATGAGGCGACGGACGCCGAGTGAAATGGCCATGCGCAACCCATATAAAAGTGCTTCGTATTCTGCCTCGTTATTGGAGGAATCAAAGTGGATTTGAAGAACATATCTGAGTTTATCTCCTCTGGGGGAGACCAACACCACTCCGGCACCGGAACCATTCAGCATCTTGGAGCCGTCGAAGAACATGGTCCAATGCTCCGAGTGAACCTGAGTCGGCAGTTGCTGTTCAATCCACTCGGCGACGAAATCTGCGATTGCCTGGGACTTGATAGCTTTCTTTGCCTCAAACTTGATATCTAGAGGAAGGAGTTCAATCGCCCATTTTGCCACTCGACCAGTTGCATCCCTGTTATGCAGGATCTCTGACAATGGAGCGTCGCTGACGACTGTAATGGAATGATCAGAGAAGTAGTGAGCAACTTTCTTTGTGGTCATATAAATCCCATATACAAGCTTCTGATAATGAGGATATCTTTGCTTCGATGGGGTCAAGACTTCAGAAATATAATATACTGGGCGCTGAACTTTGAAGGTTTTTCCTTCTTCTTCCCGCTCGACCGTAAGTACCGTACTGACGACTTGTCCTGTGGCTGCAATGTAAAGCAGCAAAGGCTCCTTGCTGATTGGGGCAGCAAGCACCGGCTGGGTGGAGAGCAGAGCTTTGAGCTCTGCAAACGCTGCATCAGCTTCAGGAGTCCACTCGAACTTGTCGGACTTCTTCATCAATCGGTAAAGAGGCAATGCCTTTTCACCGAGACGAGATATGAATCGACTTAGGGCGGCCAAGCAACCAGTAAGCTTCTGGACGTCGTGCACTCGCACAGGACTTTTCATTCGGAGTATAGTACCGACTTTTTCTGGATTGGCGTCGATTCCCCGTTCGGAAACGAGAAAACCGAGTAATTTTCCGCCAGGAACTCCGAATGTGCACTTTGATGGATTAAGCTTGATATCATACCTCCTGAGGTTGGCAAAGGTTTCAGCAAGGTCAGTCAGCAGGTCGGAACCCTTCCGTGACTTGACCACAATATCATCCATGTACGCCTCCACATTCCGACTGATTTGAGTGAGCAAACACTTCTGAATCATCCTCATGAATGTGGCTCCGGCATTCTTGAGGCCGAACGGCATGGTAACATAACAGAAGCACCCGAATGGAGTGATGAAGGCTGTTTTGATCTCGTCAGGTCCATACAGACGGATCTGATGGTACCCGGAATAGGCGTCTAAAAAAGACAGTCGCTCACATCCCGCAGTCGAGTCGACTATCTGATCGATGCGGGGGAGAGGAAAATGATCTTTCGGGCAGGCCCGATTGATATGTTTAAAGTCAATGCACATGCGAAGTGACTTGTCCTTCTTGGGGACCATAACAACGTTGGCGAGCCACTCGGAGTGGTAGATTTCTCGGATGAACTCCGCTGCTAAGAGCCGAGCCACCTCCTCGCCAATGGCCTTTCTCTTCTGGACGGCGGACCGTCGGAGATGTTCCTTGACAGGTTTTACTTTTGAGTCGACTCTTAGGCGGTGCTCAGCCAGCTCCCTGGGAACACCCGGCATGTCAGAAGGCTTCCATGCGAAAATGTCCCAGTTCTCACGGAGGAACTGGATGAGCGCTTCTTCCTATTTGGAGTCGAGTGTTGTCGAGATATGAGTTGGAGCAGCGCTGGGGTCGGTCGGGTGGATGTGAGCTGTCTTCGTATCGCCAGTCGACTGAAAAGCTGATTCTGTAGCGGGCTTCTTGGCTCGCAACAAATCACTCGGGTCTGCAGTCTTCTGGTATTCCTGCAACTCCACCACTGCCATCTGAGCATCGGCGATCTTCGAACCTTTCTGAAAACATTCTTCCGCTTTCTTCCGATTGCCCGTAATAGTGATCACACCTTTGGGGCCAGGCATCTTCAATTTGAGATACACATAACATGGTCGGGCCATGAAGCGTGCATAAGCCGGCCTGCCCAAAATAGCGTGGTAGGCACTCTGGAAGTCTACAACTTCAAATGTCAACTTTTCTTTGCGGTAATTCTTGGAATCACCGAAAACCACATCAAGAGCAATCTGGCCGAGTGATTCAGCCTTCTTCCCAGGAATGACTCCATGGAAACTCATGTTGCTGGCACTGAGTCTGGACATCGGAATGCCCATCCCTTTCAACGTCTCAGCATATAATATGTTCAAACCACTGCCACCATCCATCAGGACTTTGGTCAGTCGAGTGCCTTCAACAACTGGGTCGACCACCAAAGCTTGCCTCCCAGGGGTGGCGATGTGCGTTGGGTGATCGGACCGGTCGAATGTTATGGCAGTCTGAGACCACTTCAGATAACTGGGTGTCGCCGGAGCGACCATATTCACCTCTCGGTTGATAACTTTCAGTCGACTTTTGCTTTCAACATCAGCAAAAATCATCAGAGTGGAATTGACCTGAGGGTATCCGTCGTCACTATCTTCCTTGTCCTCAACTTTGTCCGACTCCTTTTCCTTATCTTTGGGCTGCTTGCCCTGGAACTGCTGGATCAAGAGTCGACACTGTCGAGTGGTATGTTTCGGGTAAATGAAATTACCCTCTTCATCTTTCTTGTGTGGATGAGACACGGCAAATCCAACACATCATTTCCGTCCTGGTCTTTAACTTTCTTGGGGTTCCAAGGTCCTTTGGGTTTCCCTTAAATTTCCTTGGGTTACAGCCAAGGCTTCCCCAGGAGCAGCTGGCTCGGCTTTCCGCTTCTGTTTCCGATTGGAATTTCCTCCGGCTTCTTGGGCGACTGATTGAGCTTGCCACTCCTGAGTCGATCCTCATCTTCACCATTAGCGTACTTGGTGGCAATCTCCATCATCCGATTCAGAGACATATCTCCGGTTCGACCGAATTTCAGATTCAGTTCTCTGTACTTAACGCCTTCTTTGAAGGCACAAACTGCTTGGTGGTCAGGCACATTCTCTACCGTGTGATGCAACGTGATCCACCTCTGGATGTAGTCCCTCAAAGTTTCATTCGGCTTCTGCACGCAAGACCGTAGTTCCGTCAGCCCTGCCGGTCGTTTGCATGTTCCTTCAAATGTGGTGACAAACACTCGGGCGAGATCTTCCCAAGTGTAAATGCTGCTGGGTGCTAACTGATTCAGCCACGCTTTGGCCGAGCCCTCCAACATGAGAGGCAGATGCTTCATGGCCACTTCATCATTGCCGCCGCCAATCTGGACGGCCACTCGGTAGTCTTCAAGCCAAGTATCGGGTTTGGACTCACCAGTGAACTTACTGACTCCAGTCGCCAACCTGAAGTTGGGAGGAATCACAGCGGCCCTGATGGCTCTGCTAAAGCACTCTGGCCCCGAAACGTGTACTCTGCCGCTGGTAGGTGCATCTCTGTCATGACCTTCTCGGTGAGCTCTGTTCCTATCGACCAAACCTTGAACGAGAATGGATCTCGCATCAAAGCCTGGTTCCCTGTGGTCGACTGGAATCCTTGGCCCAACACTATGAGGGCGCATGTCATCTTGCCATCGAGGCGCATATGACCCGCTCCTCGGGGGAGGGGTGGGCACTCGACGTCGATCATCATGATCGAATCGGTGATCATACTGCTCACGGTTCCCGTACTGATTACGTCGGTCTCCACGTCCCTCACGCCTCGGGGGCGATCTCGGGCTATGGGCCGACTGGACTGTGTCTGCAGCAATGGATCTGCTATGAATCCTGTTCCGGGACTGAGAAACAGTGGAATTCTGGTCTCCTGCTGCCCGGAGTAACGCTCTGATCTGCAGCAAGCCTCTGCCAGCCTCCGACTCGGAAGGCTGAATCGACTCTGCTATACGGGCTGCAGTTGCTAAATTCTGAATCGGAGTTTGGTATACCTGCAGGGGCGGAAAGAGATGACGTCGACTGGATTCTGGAACCCGTTGTCGCACACGCTTGTCGAGTGCTCGCTGGAGGTTCTCCAGTCGAGTGCGCTCGGCCAAGTTTGCCAGGCGCGCGTCTTCCAAGGCACGAGCCTCGGGGGTTTCTCCAACAGTAGGAGTGTGCAGTGCATCCATGTTCCGGCGGCGAAGTTCTTCTCTCTGCAGCGACGTGAGAGGCTCGGGAAGATATTCCTCATGGGGACGCGACGGGTCGCCTCCACCCGCGCCTCCGTCGGTGCAGGGAAAACCGGGAGGACTGGGCAGTCCATCGACCATCAGAACCTCCGCCGCCGAATCATTGTTGTCGCACTCGGACGCGGTCTCTGCGGAGCCAGGCGACAGGTCGAACAGGCTGTAGAGCGATTCGTCGGGCTCGATCGCCGTGACTTGAGGGGTGGCCGACTGGCGTGCCACTGCGTGTCTCACCCACCGCTGAAGTCTCGACCGACCGGAGTGCTTGCGCCGACGGGAAACAGGGAGGGAGGACAACACAGGGGCCGACCGGTAGGGGGTCAACGGTTGCCGAAGGAGAATGCCGCGGACACACGCGCTAAAGTGCGTTGCCCCGCGGACAGGGAGTGCGTCCACGTCGAGCGGAGCCTCCTGAAGCCAAGCGGAGTCGTCAGCTATGAATGTGAGCATGCCGAGACGGATCTCGCGGCCCTCCACCAAAACTCCGCCGAAAACCATGATGATTCGGGTCGGAAAAGATCGCAACTCCTCCAACAAAACGCTAAAACACCTGCCCCACGGTGGGCGCCAACTGTCGTGGTTCTAAGTCCGACAGTAGTGTAGGGGGGTAAGTATGGAGAGGCAAGATCTTAGCTATGGAGAAGTTGTAAGCACGCAAGGTTTATGAGTTCAGGCCCTTCTCGGAGGAAGTAATAGCCCTACGTCTCGGAGCCCGGAGGCGGTCAACTGGATTATGCGTGTATGAATTACAGGGGTGCGAACCCTTGTCTCGGAGGAGGGGGTGGCTTATATAGAGTGCACCAGGACCCCAGCCAGCCCACGTTACAAAGGGTTCAATGTACATTAAGGCAGGGCGTTACTGGTAACGCTAGTAATAAAGTGCTATGATGACCATAAAAGCTACTTAATAGCCAACCGTTAGCATGCGGAGTGCCTTTAGGTCTCCTGACTGTCGAGTGGCTTGGTCTTGGTCGAGTGGTTGCTTCTTGGTCGAGTATCTTTGAGTCTGTCGAGTGGAACACCTCCAAGTCGATTGAAAGATGATTTCTTCTAGAGATGTCCTTGGGTAGGTCAGTTTGGATAGGTCCATACCCCTACCCTAGGTACATAGCTTCATCAGCGGTTTTAGTAGGTCGCTCCGAAAAGTTAATCACATAGAGACCATTCTCGACATGCCCAACAAAGGCTACTTTAAGGATCTTGCTCCACAAGAGGGCCACGGTATCAACATCAAAGAAAGTGGCAAAGCCCATGAGTGCGAGTTGACGAATGGAAAGTAAATTGTATGCAAGGGACTCAACAAGCATGACCTTCTCGATCATGAGATCATGAGAAATGACAACATTGCCAAGTCCCAGTACCTTAGAGGACGAGGTAGCACCCCACTCGACATTGGTGGGCATAGATGGAATCTTATGAACGTCCACCACCAAGTCCTTGCTTTCGGTCATATGATTAGTGGCTCCACTATCGAGCAACCATGATCCCCCACCGGAAGCAAACACCTACAAGAGATCAATGCTTGGTTTTAGGTACCCATTTTGTAATGGGTCCTTTGAGGTTAGTAACAAGGGTCTTAGGAACCCAAATAGACCATTCAATGTACTCATAGGAGGAACCAACAAATTTGGCATAAACATGTCCATCACTAGCATGACATAACACATAAGAAGGGTTAAAGTCGCCGGCTTTGTTGGGAGGGGTAGCATTGCCCTTCTTGGCATCACTACGCTTCACAATGTTCTTCTTCTTCTACTTGGAAGCACCCTCTCCCTCCTTCACAAAAGTTTGCTTGAGATGGGGAGGTCGTTTGGCCTTGTCTTCCTTCTCCTTGTTCTTGGACTTGGGTGTGAACCCAATCCCTTCCTTGGCCAGAACCTCCTTTTGATTTCTCAAAAGGTCGTTGAGGTTCTTCTCACCTTGTATGCATGACACAAGGCCTTTCTCAAGTTGCTTCTTCAACATTGCATTCTCCTCAACAAGATGCACATGCTCACAACAAGGGTTAGTAGCATTTGCATTATCAATTAAAACCATGTGAGGAAAAGTGGCTTTCTCCTTGGTTAGCTTCACTTGGAGTTGATCATGAGACTCCTTGAGGCTAGCATGAACACCTTTCAAGGCCTTGTGAGCCTGGTCAAGTATATCAAACTCCTCTTGAGTTTAGCAAGATCAACCCCAAGCTTGGCCTTCTCGGAGTTTAGCACACGAGATACAACAAGTGCGTGATCAAGATCTTTCTTTAATTTAGCATGGTCGTCGTTGTATGACTCCTCAAGAGCCAAACGAAAACCTCGCTCTTCCTCAGGAGCATTGGAAAGATCTAAAATCTCATCGGCATAGTCACGACGCTTCACAATGGCTTCACCAAGTTGTTCCAAGAGAGCAACGAAGTGCTTCTTGGATCTGAAACCTCGCTCTTCCTCAAGAGCATGGTATCTTCGTGAGCCTCGATCATGTCATTGGCTTCACCAAGTTGTTCCAAGAGAGCAACGAAGTGCTTCTTGAATTTACCCTTGAGTTTACTCATAAAAGACTCAAATTCATTCTCCTCCATGTTGGACCCCTCATGTTCATCAATGCAATCCATCAAAGAAGGATTATTGATGATGGTAGTTTTGATGTTGGGGGTTACCTTGTTGGTGGCTTTAGCCATGAGGCACTTGGCGGTGATGTTCTCATTGGGTGAGTCGAAGAGAGACACTCGTGGAGTTGTCGCAATGGCAACGGAGGCCATGGCAACCGACTCACCGTCTTCATCATCATCATCATCCTCATGGTAATCTTCTTGAGCCACCAACCCTTTGGGAGGAGTCTTATTGGTGAAGTTGCTCCTATTGGAAAAGACTTGGCATTGTCCTTTCGGATGAGTTTGCCACCATTGTCTTCCCTCTTCTCATAAGGACATTCCGCAACAAAGTGGCTCACATTGCCACAATTATAGTAAGTCCTCACTCGTTGCTTGACCTTCGCGCCACTTGAGTTGTTCTTGTTGAAGTTGGGCCTTGTGTTCTTCTTGCTCCAAAATTGCCTTGAAGCAAGAGCCATGTGTTCATGATAAGCATACTTTGTATCTTCGGGGTTGCTCTCCTCTTCTTCCTCTTCGTCCTCTTCTTCCACACTAGCCTTGGCCTTCAAGGCAAGATTGGGCTTCTTAGCTCTTTGAGAACGTAACACCGCATTGTCGGCAGTCTTGTCCAAGATACTCATAGCCACAAACTCATCCAACACTTCACTTGAGGACAAACTGTGAAAGTCAGGCCGTTGACGAATGACGAAGGACATGGCCTTGTGGTAAGGCATCATGGCCTTGAGGAATTTGCGCTTGATCCAATTTTCATCCATATCCTTGCTCCCATGATCTCGGAGTGAGACCGCGAGAGTAGTTAATCTTCGTTAGAGCTCACAAGGGTCTTCATCTTCTTTCATTGCAAACTCATTGGCTTCATCTTGCGCTACTTAATAGTTGGAGCGTTGAATGCTTGTGCTTCCCCTGTAGAGGGAAATAACATGCCGCCAAGCATCCTTGGCCACGGTGAAGGGTCGGAGATGAGCAAGATCTTCGGGTGGAATTGCATGTTGGATGATGAAGAGAGCATTCTCATTGAATTGATTATCCGTGGCTTCTCTAGGGGTGAAGTTGCTTCGGTCATGCGGATAAAAACCTTCTTCAATGATTCTCCAAAGATTAGTATTAACATGGTTCAAATGACGCTTAAAGCGATAAACCCAAGAATCAAAGTCCTCATGTTTCACAATCTTAGGGGGAGGACCGGCATGATTCAAATGAGTGGAAGGAATCGGTCCACCATAAGTAAGTGGAGGTTCCACATGGGCAAAGATGTCGTTGCCAATTTTACCACTAGAAGAATGAGCCTTTTCACTAGTAGCTTCCCCCTTGTCGGAGTTAGCCTCCGTCACCTTGTTAGTGGGATCACCCACTTTCATCGGTGCGGTAGATAGTTTAAGCCCTTCTAAGAATTTATTAAACATGCTTTCAACCTCGGTCGTCATGGAGGTTTTCAATGTGTCCAAAGCCACATTGAATTCCTCACGAGAGACCGTGGTTCCCCCCATTGGCTGTAGACGAGACCGGATTCACGCCGGAGTGCTCCTCCACACCGTCTACGGTGTCAACCATACTCTTCAGACGGCAAAGTCCTTAATAAAGAGATGCGGCTCTGATACCAATTGAAAGGATCGATATAGTTGACTAGAGGGGGGGTGAATAGGCAACTAACAATTTTTAGCTTTTCTTTACCAATTCAAACTTTGCATCAAAGTAGGTTGTCTAGATATGCAACTAGGTGAGCAACCTATATGATGCAACAAGAACAAGTACACAAGCAAGCAAGGGATATAACACAAATAAGCTTGCACAAGTAAAGGCACAAGATAACCAAGAGTGGAGCCGGTGAAGACGAGGATGTGTTACCGAAGTTCCTTCCTTTTGAGGGGAAGTACGTCTCCGTTGGAGCCGTGTGGAGGCACAATGCTCCCCAAGAAGACACTAGGGCCACCGTATTCTCCTCACGCCCTCACACAATGCGATATGCCGTGATTCCACTATTGGTGCCCTTGGAGGCGGCGATCGGACCTTTACAAACAAGGTTGGGGCAATCTCCACAACTTAATTTGAGGCTCCCAACGACACCACAAAGCTTCACCACAATGGAATATGGTTCCGCGGTGACCTCAACAGTCTAGGGTTCTCAAACACCCAAGAGTAACAAGATCCGCAAGGGATGAGTGGGGGAAATCAAATTTCTCTTGGTGGAAGTGTAGATCTAGGCCTTCTCAACCAATCCCTAAAGAATCAACAAGTTCGATTGGCTAGGGAGAGAGATCGGGTGAAAATGGAGCTTGGAGCAACAATGGAGCTTGGGGATGGAAGAGGTAGTCAATTCGGAGAAGAAGACACCCCTTATATAGTGGAAGAACAAATCCAACCATTATCCACTAACTCAGCCTGCGAAGCATGGTACTACCACGCCGGGGATGCGGTACTACCGCAAGGGCACACGGTACTACCGCAAGGCACTGCGGTAGTACCGCCCATGCAGCAGTATCTAGACTAGCCCTAAAGCTGTGAGGCAGAGGGTGGTAGAACCATTGGCGCAGTACTACCACTCCCCCTTGCGGTACTACCGCAAGGCAGGGATAGCCTAGATTTGGGAAGGCACGGTCGTATAAAAATACATCCGTGGCAACTTCCGCCGAGTTGGGATCTATGCAAAAATCTGACACGATAGTACTGTAAGCCAGGAGCGGTACTACCGCGCGGGGCGCAGATGTAAAAAATTACATCCGCCCCTACTGCCGCGCATGCTGCTAAGCCTGGCCAGAGCGCACGGTACTACCGCGCCCCTGGCACGGTACTACCGCGTAGGGCGCGGATGTAAAAATTTACATCCGCCCCTACTACCGCAAAAGCTGCAGTGCCTGGTCTGAGACCACAGTACTACCGCTCCAAGGAAGCGGTACTACCGTGGGCACTTGCGGTACTACCGCGCTAGAGGCCGATACTACTGCAAGGGCCTGCGGTATTACCACTCCTAGGAGCAGTACTACCGCATGCCCAAGTTCAGCAATCACGACATTTTGCATAGACACGAAAAGACGGAGGATGCTCCAAAGTGCCAAAGGAAAGGTGGTGCAAAAGGAGAAGACGTGTACGTGATGATTCCACCCGAACCTTTCCAAAGCGGACCCCCTCTTAATAGTACGGCTTTCCTATGACTCAAAACCACCGAAAAGAAACATAGAGAAACGCCGTCTTCAATAGTCTTCAGGGGGCACCAAATCGTCTTGTGCCTAGTCATGATATATCTGAAATACTCAATGCACACGATTAGTCCTCAAAAGCATTGTCATCAATCATCAAAACAACTAAGGGATAAAAATGCCCTTACACACACAATGATGTATCCATGGAGATGCATAGTAACGAGGGGGAGAGTGTGTCTACGTACCCTCATAGACTGTAAGCGGAAGCATTTCTCAACGCGGTTGATGTAGTCGAACTTCTTCACGCTTCAACCGATCAAGTACCGAATGCACGGCACCTCCGCGTTCTGCACACGTTCAGCTCGGTGACGTCCCTCGCCTTCTTGATCCAGCAAGACGTCGAGGTAGTGGATGAGCCCCGTCAGCACGACAGCGTGGTGACGGTGATGGTGAAGTGATTCTCGCAGGGCTTCGCCTAAGCACTATGAAAATATGACCAAGGCTATAACGGTGGAGGGGGGAAGCGCACACGGCTAGGCAATTGTATGGTGTGTGCTAGCCCCCCCCCACACACACACATATATAGGTGGGAGGGGGAGGGGAGAGGCCAAGAGGCGCCCCAAGTAGGACCGAATCCTACTTGGGTTCCTCCTAGGCCAGCCGCCCCCTTCCTTATTTATCGGAGGGGGAAGGAAAGAGGAGGGGGGAGAAAGGAAAGGGGGAGGCCGAATCCCCCTTTCTTTCTCTTCCCCCTTTCCTTCTCCCTTCGGTTCGGCCCATATGGGGGGAACACCAGCCCCTGGTGGCTAGTGTGTTTCCCCTCTTGGCCCATTAGGACCATATCTTTTGTCAGGGGGTGCCGAAACCCCTTCCGGTGACCCGGTAAGTACCCGGTACCCTCGAAACACTTCTGGTGTCTGAATACTATTGTCCTATATATGAATCTTTACCTCTCGACCATTTCGAGACTCCTCTTCATATCCATGATCTTATCCGGGGCTCCGAACAACATTCGGCCACCAAATCACATAACTCATATAATACAATATCGTCATCGAACGTTAAGCGTGCGGACCCTATGGGTTCGAGAACTATGTAGACATGACCGAGACACCTCTCCGGTCAATAACCAATAGCGGAACCTAGATACCCATATTGGATCCTACATATTCTATGAAGATCTTTATTGGTCGAACCGTTATGACAACATACGTTATTCCCTTTGTCTATCGGTATGTTACTTGCCCGAGATTCGATCGTCGGTATCTTCATACCTAGTTCAATCTCGTTACCGGAAAGTCTCTTTACTCGTTTTGTAATACATCATCCTACAACTAACTCATTAGTCACTTTGCTTGCAAGGCTTCTTATGATGTGTATTACCGAGAGGGCCTAGAGATACCTCTCCGATACTTATGCCAACTCAACAAACACCTTAGGAGATACCTGTAGAGAATCTTTATATCACCCAGTTAAGTTGTGACATTTGATAGCACACAAGGTATTCCTCTGGTATCCGGGAGTTGCATAATCTCATAGTTGAAGGAATATGTATTTGACATGAAGAAAGCAATAGCAATAAAACTGAACGATCATAATGGTAAGCTAATGGATGGGTCTTGTCCATCACATCATTCTCCTAATGATGTGATCCTGTTATCAAATGAAAACTCATGTCCATGGTTAGGAAACCTTAACCATCTTTAATCAACGAGCTAGTCAAGTAGAGGCTCACTAGGGACACGGTGTTTGTTTATATACTCACACATGTATTTAGGTTTCCGATCAATACAATTGTAGCATGAATAATAAACCTTTATCATGAATAAGGAAATATAAAATAAAAACTTTATTATTGCCACTAGGGCATATTTCCTTCAAATTTTGTTGGTAGGAACAATTTTGGTAATAACACTTATAGAGGTAATTTTAACCCTAGGCCATTCCCTAGTAATTACATTAATAATTATGGTAATTCCTACAACAATTCTTATGGAAATTATAATAAAATACCCTCTGATCTTGAGAATAATATTAAATATTTCATTAATTCTCAAAAGAATTTCAATGCTATGGTAGAAGAAAAATTTCTTAAGATTGATGATTTGGCTAGGAACGTTGATAGAATTTCTCTTGAGATTGATTCTTTAAAGATTAGATCTATGCCACCTAAGATTGATATTAATGAATCTCTAAAAGCTATTAAAATTTCTATGGATGAATGTAAAGAAAGAACCGCTAGGATGCATGCTATGATATGTACTAGAACAGATGTTTCTTATGCGCTAAGTGTTAGTAGTAGGTACCAAAGTGATCCCGGAGTGGAGCACTGGGCAGCTGTTAAAAATATCCTTAAGTACCTCAAAAGAACAAAGTACATGCTCCTTGTCTAGGGAGGATATGAAGAATTCATTGTAAATGGTTACACCGATGCTAGCTTTATGATTGATATAGATGACTATAAATCTCAACCGGGATATGTTTTCACCCTTAATGGTGGTGCGGTGGTTTGGAAAAGTTTCAAACAGAACACTGTTGCAGATTCTATGACAGAAGCAGAGTATATTGCGGCTTTAGAAGCTTCAAAGGAGGCGGTCTGGATCAAGAAGTTTCTTGAAGAAGTTGGTGTGGTCCCAAGTGCGATGAACCCGATGGCACTCTATTGTGATAATAGTGGTGTTGTTGCTCAAGCAAAGAAACCAAGATCCCACATGAAGACTAGGCACATCGAGCGCAAGTATCACATTATCCGACAGTATGTCAAGAAGGGGTTTGTGAAGGTTCTCAAGGTTCACGCGGATTTGAATGTGTCAGACCAGATGACAAAGGCTCTACCACGAGCAAATGATTAGCAACACCAGATAGCCATAGGTGTTAGAGAAACTATGTAACTAGATTATTGACTCTATGCAAGTGGGAGACTGTTGGAAATATGCCTTAGAGGAAATAATATTGTATTACTATATTTCTATTTTCATAATTAAGAGTTTATATTCTATGTTATGACTTCTGTGATCCCGAAATATGTGTTTCAGTGGAAAACTCATATGCCCGTGTGGAATGATAAACGGTAAAGATTAGGTTCCTGGTCTTGCCTCTAAGACTGGCTCAAGTGTTGTTGGTGATCATGTTTTCCAGATCTTAGGATATCATTAAGTGTAGTGATAGTCCTAAAACAACATTGAGAGTATGACGTTAGAAGGGCGACTATATTGAATCGACCCAAGCTTGTTTGTTATAATTTGAGATAATATTGCTTGAAATCAATTGTTATAACATGGAGTGTTAAACAAGAGTTTTGGTTCCTTACACCATGAGAGTATCATAGTCACTTCTTACCATACGGTGGACTTTGGGGTTGCTCAAATGTCATATGTAACATGGTGGTCATAACGACAACTTACAGGTTCATCGGTAACTTTGACAAGGAACTAGATACCTCAAGAGTGGAATTTGCTCCTCCAAGATGGAGAGATATTCTTAGGTCCCTCCCGGTGTGACGGCGTCTATCATCGTCTAGCCAGACAAAGGTGACTATGTCACGGGAATGCTAAAATATATCAACGAGAAAGAAGAACAAAACAGGTAACAAGGATAATGGTATGCTGAGCATGTGTATGAGTCAAGAGGATACCGATACACCTCGGGTTTTGTAAAGTGTTGCGAAGCAAAGGGAATATCACAGGATAACCAAAGGTTCACTCAAATGTCATTCGTGTATCCATAGGGAGCGATATGGATGTCCACGGTTCCGCTATCAGTCATTGAACGAAGGAGTTTCATTCATGTCTATGTTTTACAAAACCTACATGGTCACAATTTTAAGGTAATCATGATCTAGTGAGTGTTAGTAGGACTGGAATAACGAGGATTTATTTGTGGGATTGTTTCATTAATATTCAAAATAGTTTCGATAGGAACCGTAAGCGTTTCGGGGTCACCAGAAGGGTTTTGGAGTTTATCGTACAATACCGGGTATTTCCGATACATAATATATAGGTGGAAACAATTTGCGGTGATATTAAATTAATAATAAAAGGCTCTAGTAATTTTTAGGAGGCTTTTATACTTAATTTAATATCAACGGGCCTTAAAAGGCCAAGTGGTGGAAGGAGAATTGGGCCACATAGGCCCAATAGGGGAAGGCGCCCCCCTTTTCCTTGGAGGGGAGGCCGAATTGGACTAGGGGAGGCTTTCCCCTTCCCCTATGGCTGGCGCACCAAGGAGGGATTCCTTCTCTCCTTGTGTGGTGCCCCTTCTCCCCCTCAAATTGTATATACTAGAGGCTTTGACGCTATTTGGATACACAAGTTTTGGAGCCTCCTCTAGTTCTCTAGTTCTAGTTGGTCCTAGTTCATCAATTAGAGCTAGATCTAGATCCTCTAATCCTCATAATTAGAATCCCAATGTGGTTCTAATCTCCTTCCTCTAATTCTCTGGCGACGACTAGCTCTGAACAGCGAAGCGCTATTGTATCGTGAAAACCGCTTGCAACTCGCAGAGAGGACGTGCTTTCAGTCTTCCATTTGAGGGGCTGTTTGTGGGCGGTTCGCGGGATCGTTCATCTATGGTTTGATGGACTCCAAGTATGATCTACACCTACTCGTCTACTTCCGCTGCAACTCGGAGTCGATAATGATCTAATCCAAACCGCTAATGCATCTTCATATTATTCCTGGGTGATCGTAGGGTAATTTTTTTGGTTTCTACTATGTTTCCCAACACCATATAATTCATGCAAATTACCACTTCCTATTTAACTCTCAAAAAGATAAAAGTGAATTAAGAAAGTGCAAATAATTTCTATAAAACATATTATCGTGCTCAAACAAATATAAGTGAAGAACAAGAGCAATTGCATCCACTCAAAAAGATATAAGTGAAGTACAGATGAGCATTCCATAAATATAGGATGAATGTTGTCTCTCATAATAGGTGTGATCGAGAAACAATGATTTGCAAATATCTACAAGCAAAATAAAGAAATATGAATGCCGCTCCAAGAAAAACACATATCATGTGAAGAATAAAAAATATAGCTCCAAGTAAGATATACCTATAGTTTTGAAGACGAAAGATGGGATGCCATCCAAGGCATCCCCAAGCTTAGACGCTTGAGTGTTTCTTATATATTACCTTGGTGTGCCTTGGGAATCCCCAAGTTTAGGCTCTTGCTGCTCCTTATTCTTCTCATATCTCCATCTCGCCTAGAACTTGGAAACTTCATTCACACAACACTTAACGAAACTTCTTGAGTAGGTTAGTATAATAAAAATAAATCATTCACTTAGGTGCTGCTAAGTCAACATTTATAATTATTACCTATTGATGTCTACTGTATTCTATCATTTCCACAATTTATATCCCCTAGTATAAGCCATAGTAACTTTAAAACAGGCAAACAAAACAAAATCTGTCAAAAACAGAATGGTATTTAAATACCTAATTTTTCATCATAGTCTGTAAGTCTATTTTTTTAACAATTAGGACAAGACAGATAATTTGTAAATTGGTAATGTGTAAAAATTTCAGGATTTTATCATGTCCTAGCAAGGAACAAAAAATCATATACTAGACGCAAAAGTTTATGTTTTTACACAGAACCAAAACAATCATTCACATCACTCTAAAGGTTTAACTTGGCACGTTATTGAAATAAAAGATACAACCATGATTACTACAGTAGCAATAATCATATTGACACACTGAAAGCAAAATAGAATGAAGAATAACTTTAAGTTGCCTCCCAACAAGCGCTATTGTTTAATGCCCCTAGCTAGGCATAACGCAATCTATCAAGTATTATCATCTTTCTTGAATTACTTTAGAACAATATCATCGTAAATTTCCCTCAAGAGATCCCTCTTTTCAGCAGCAAATTTTCTAGCGGGTAAGCTCAAATAATAAAAGGGACTATACTTAGTAATTTTAACATTCATAAACTCAAACTCTTGTGGGATTGGATCATCTCCATGAAAACCTTCATACATAATGGTAAATTCATCATCTATAGGAAGTCTAGAGGCATATTTAAACCGATCTTCGGTAAATACATCCTCAATCCCTCTGCAATCCATTCAAATTTATCGTTAGTGCTTTTAAATAAATTTTGAGCCAAAACTTAATGGGGAACTCTTTTCCTAGGATTCGCTACAAAGCATGATAATCTTTAGATTTCATTCTACGCATAACATCTTGATCATGGAGGGTTTCTTCTATAGGAGGATATTCATTATTATTATTTGTAAAAAGCAAAGATGTCCCTAGCTTCTTGTATTATAAAATAAATTCATTCATAAGGATAATGGTAGCTAACTTTTTAGATCTAGGATCATGAATATTGGGGAGCTCAAGAAACAATCTTTGTAAAGCGATGGATATGAAAAAAAAACTTTTGGGTTTGAGTACAAGCATAGCAATAGCATCCACATAATTATTAGTTTTCTTAAGAACATATCCTCCACTTCACGATATGACTCCCACACAAGTAAAGAGTTATTGAATAACACTTTTTCCAATAACATTCCCGCTTCCTATACGACAATATTTTTGTTTTAAAAACTCAAAGGAGGTTCATTAACATGAGGATCATTATTAAAGTTAGGTATCTTAAGTGCTTCCTCATGATTTTCGCTAGGATTATCTTCACTAGCACTTTCAACATCAACTTCTTCAAGAGTAGACATAGTGGCGACACAAGCAGAGATAGCAACTCAAGATTTTGTTTATTATTTTGGATTTTTTTTGGCAAACCAAAAAGAAGGCAAATAAAAGGCAAAAGACAACTAGACAAGAAAATAAAAACAAGAAAAAACAGGGTGTTTATGCAAAGGCACCTGATTTGGTAGATGGTAACCTCTCTGGCAACGGCACCAGAAATTCTTCTACTACTCATGATGGAGTTGTTGGATTTTCCCAAAGAGAAAGGGAGATGTAGCACATCAGCAGAAAGTATTTCCCTTAAGTAACAACCAAAGTTTATCGAACCACTAGGAGGAACCAAGCTAGCAACGTTAGCAGCAACTGCACACAAATATACAAATTGCTTACACCCAACAAGGCAAGAGGGCTGCAATCCCCTTGTTCTTGCTAGCTACAAGAATAAAAGCAAATAGTGATAAGGCAAAGCGGCAAGAAGTTAAAGAATATAAAAGAGCAATTGTAGGAACTTTTGTATTGATGAAAAATAGACCCGGGGCCATATGTTCACTAGAGGCATCTCTCTCGAAAGGATGTATAGGCATGATAGACAAATTAATGTTGGGCAATTGACAGAATAACACAAATTATAACTATGATCATTCATGGTATAATCTCATATAGGGAAATTATAACTATGATCATTCATGGTATAATCTCATATAGGCATTACGCCAGTGATAAGTAGACCGCAATCCAACTACATCCACTACTATTACTCGTGTTTGGACTTCCGTAGGTATGGATTTCCTGAAAAACCAGAAACATGCAAAAAAAGAACTGGCACTCAACACTAAATTAATAGATTAGTCTAGAAAAATAATATAAAATAACATATAAAGCATACAAAAGTGATAATATAATAGCATTTAAAAATTAAAATATAAATACATTTGAGACGCATCATGGTCCTATGACTCAAACAAGAGAAAGAAGAACAACGAAACAAATCATATGTATTTGCTTTGCCTTCAATGTTCTCGACTGTAGTCATTCTTCTTCAGACAAACCGAACGGAAATTGCTTTGCATCAACAATATTTTTGAGGGGTCAACTTCTTCACACAAACTTCACGGTATGGTTTCTTCTCGAAACATATCTCTTTCTTCTCTCCAATGTAGATATTTCTCGGCGAAGTTCGAAGTTCATGAAAGAACATAGCATTCTTCTCGATGCGCCATGGACTATTTTCTCTTTATATGCACTAGGAAACAAACTAGTCCCTTACTGTTTTTTACAACAATCTAGGAGGCGGCGGAGTCTCGAGTCTCAAGTTGGCCAGTCTGTTTCCATGTCTTACTCTTTCTTGCCAATGACCACATCTTCACTTTATGGGTCTCCTCTCCACCAGACATAGGCACCGGCCACCCGGCAAGGGCACGCAGGGTAACAACAAGGACTTGGAGATTGGGCGCCAATGTAGATTTAGACTAGGTTTAGGTCCGCTCACTTTAGTTTAATGAAATATGTCGAAAATATAATGAATGTGCTTCGATTTAGATGAAACTCACCGGGTTTGCATGTAATTTGTCCGATTTAAAATATATATGGACATGGTTGGATGGTCGACGCCTATATCACTGTCCGTGGATCCGTTCATGCGCGTCCGCGGACAGATACGTGTCTAGTGTCCATTTTAAGGGTCAGCGTTTTAGATACCCTTATTTCTGAACTGTACTTTAATGAATATAAATATGTATGGTGAATTTTTAATTATCATTTGCCGTTCCGGAACTAAACTTCAGAAGATGACTTTGCTTTGATCTACATATATAGGATGTTTATTTTTCTTACTACAAGAAACATATATAGGATGTTAGGGCATCTTCAATGTTGACCTACAAACCGGACATCGCACCTGTCGGGGGACAGGGGTACTAGTCCATGGACACTGATGTTGGAGCCGGACATCCAAAGTTATCCACATACATTTCAAGCCGGGCTTTAATAAACCGGACAAACTACATGCAAACTAGATGATTTTCAGGGCATATTCATTACATTTCGGACAATTTTCATTATGAAAAAAGGAGCAGACCTAAACCTAGCCTATGACAGTGCCCGTTCTCCAAGTCCTTGTTGTAACCTTTGGGCGCCCGCGTCCTCCATCTGCTATCTTCATGAGCGGCGGGGATAAGACCCATCGAAGTGCGCCTACTGCTCAATCATCAAGCCAGCATGCACTGACATGGGCTGCAATGGGGAGTCCTCGTCGGGGCCAGTTTCCATCATGCCGCCCTCTATCCACCTAGCACGACAGCTCTGTCAGCCGGCCGCAAGGGCTGCCACCTCGTGCTTATGCTGGGTCAAGAGGCTCTCCTACAGCGTGTTCCCGCTCGCGGTCATGGCAGACGTGGTGCACGGGAGAAAGATGGCGGGCGGATGGGTTGTGGTGTGCTGTGAGCCAGGTGTGTCCACCTTAAAAATAGTGGATGTCGGCGATCGGCGAGGCCAAGCATCCAGGTGCGTCAATGCGCGGGCGACGGAGTTGGTTTCTTGGCTTACGAGCTTGTTTAATGGCCGCAGACAGAGGGGCCGTCATTGAATCGGCGTGGTAAATATCCATCCCGTCCCATCCGGTAAACGTCTCTCCGACATTGAACAAGCGCGAACACCAGGGACGCGGCACATGCGATGTCCTCGGCCGGCGAGCCGCTTCGTTGTCGGCACCAGTAAGAGGTCATGTTCGCTCTGGGTCAGTGTCAATACGTTGTGGCCGCTCTAGAGCGGCATGAATGTGGGTAGCCGACTTCGGGTGAGAAATGGCATAGGCAAAGGAGGTGTTTTGGGGTGGAACGACGCAGTCAGAAGCGGGCGTGGCAGCGGCCCCCTAGTTTGTTTCCCATTTACGAGAAAAATCACATTAGGATCGGCCGACAGACCGATACAGGCCCTCGTTGGATGGCAAAACACGTCTAGGCCGTGCGGTGTTTTTGAGTGGAACGGCGTAGTCAAAAGTGGGCGTGGCAGTGCCCCCTAATTTGTTTCCGATTTATGAGAAAAATCACATTGGGATCGTCCGTCCGATTTATGAGACAAATCACATTGGGATCGTCCGACAGACCGATACAGGTCCTCATTCGATGGCAAAACACGTCTGAACGGTGCGACACGGGGTCAGCATCGGAGATGCCCTTAGTCGGCTAGAATAGGACACCTAAACAAAATAAGGGTATTAGTTCAGTGTAATATATACTCCCTCCGTCATCCCATGATATAAGAGCGTACAGAAATATCAACTCCGGTAAAGACTAACCAAGAGGAATCTTGTGCTACTTTTTGTGAATGCCTAAGCACTCTGATGACAATACACAACACCTATTGCGTCCATGCAGAGAATAATGAAGCCCCAACAGGTTTATTTTTCTTCTTGACATCAAAGAGATTCCTCCAAAAGTGTACATGAAAAGGCCAGCATGACCAGCTCAACATCAACATCGGAACATGTATTTATCAGCTATTCAGCAACAGGTGGCAGTTGAAGATTGCACAGTTGGCAACCTAGCATGACCCCATTGGAGTACAGCATGGCAGCAAGGACAAGCTAATCGTAATGAATGAGCCCGGGAGAGGACAAATGGAGCCATCAGCATGAAATTAACAACTCATCTGACAGCAAATTATTTAACTAGGGAGACGTCTGGCTCTACATTCATAGCCAGGCTGACAAACTCCAAGAAAACATGTGATACTGTTTATCAGATTTACTAATTCTCACTGGGAGATAAAATATACAGAGGTAATCTAAACGGTTGGATAATTTATAACCAAAGGACAACTGTTGTGCACACAAGCCCTATCAAAAAGAAAATTTCTTACTGATTGAATGAAGAAATGTAGCTGTACAAGCAAGCACATAGCTGTCCACAACCCCACTTGATTCTTCCTCATGATCATTATGCATCTTGTGGTGTACCCTGATATGATTCTTCTTGACACATTTATTGGGAAAAAAATAGAAAAAATATGGTGGTGAAGGTTTAATGTTTCTGAATTGTACAAGGACTGCGACAAGAAAAGCGAAGTATGAACACAAGAATATATATGTGACTATGCCACATCAAGTGCACTGTAACTAGGAAGGGAGAAGCAAATTGAAGAATTTGAGGATGGTGCATACAGTTCCGAGCAAGGCTCAGGCAAGACCGATTCCGAGTATCCAGAAACATTGGAACAAGACCAGGGACTAGAATGGAGCGAATCAGTTATCGAGAAACTGAGATTGGAAAGGCAAATCGCAGTAAATGGATCACTGTCAATTCCTAATAAAATTCCTGCAACCGAGATGTTTGTTCCCACCATATTCTTTAAGGTGATTTGATCAATCACCGGAAGCTCAGACGGATCAAAATCATCATCTGGATGGCTTGATAAATTACCTATGAATTCAATGGCCACACGGATACCATCCATTTCTACATCTGAGATGATCACTTCCTTTATGTAACCTCCACGACCAGGGGTGGTCTTCAAAGAGAACCCTTTATCAGAACCATGTATCCTTAGGTGGTCAGCATGAATACCTGAGATCCCACCGGACATCTCACTGCCAAATGCAAGTGCAGCACCAGATGACGCTTGAAGATCCACTCTGCTGATATGAATGTCCGAGGTTGGCCTTCCGATAGAAATGCCGTACTTGTCCAACCCACTTTTCACTGAGATGGCTTCATGACTGACACTAATGGTGCTGTCTTCGATGCAGACATTCAAACATGAATCTGGATAAGGAATGTTCCATTAGTAAAAGAAGTAAAAGTTGCTTCTCATTGTTATGGAGTGGAGACAGAATGATGCAGTTGAAATAGTAAGTAAAACTCCTTGTCATGTCTATCGAAATCTACATACGCAAAAAAGTTGGAAGACAACAGTTCAACACCACTTAAAGTTAGCTAAAACAATGGTTTGAAATCCATAGCATGTTGCATAGGGCCTTTTAAGTATACCCATGTTTCTTAATACAATGATTCGAGTTAACTAGCTTTTTATTGCACATGGCAACCACAAATACCACAGAAAGAAAGAGGTGTGTCAGTTGAATTCCCTCGAAAAACTTCTAGTAGTTCACCTGTTGTGTCAGCATTAGTCTCCTAAATATTAGTGTGAAATAACAACTCAAAATAAATTCAAATGGATTTGCTATCTTAAAATTATGGCTTGGCTCATTTGTGAACCCTAATCTTAAAATGGTAGTACTACTGTGCAAAATACATATGATTAATCACCAAACAATGTGTGAAGACGAGATGGTACTCCACACTAGAAGCAATCATACCTGGAACTATGCCATCAGTGAGTGGAGCATCCAACAAAGTCTTAATTGTGACGTTATGAACCTTTACATTGCTGGAAAACAAACAAAACAGTAAGAGTTAGTATATGCTCAAATAACACTCACGGAATCACACCTCGTGCATGAAGATCATTAATGCTAATGCACCTGCAGTACACTGGATGTATGCTCCAGGCTGGTGAGTTCAAAAATGTCAAGTTTGATATCACAATTTCTTCAGAATACAGAAACTCCACGAGATGAGGGCGGCTATGATTTAGTTCATGAGAGCGAAGCCAATCCCACCATACTAAGCCCTGGCCATCGATAAGTCCATTATTCCCTGCGACAAGTGGACCAAGCACGCAACAGTTGTCAAAACTAGAAAAACAAATGTGACATAGTCAAAGCCCGTACATATAACAAGAAAATTACCAGTAATAACAACATCTGTTAAATTGTATCCATTTATTAAGCTACAATGTCTAGGACCTGGAAGGTCTAGTCCCTGGCCATAAGATGGCAAAGGTTCCACAATTGGCCATTGCGAGGACTCCTATAGTGAGGGGACAAATAGATGAATATGGTTAGTACTAAAAAGGTGGAGAAATATTCAAATATGAAGAACAAATTGTTTTCGACGACTCAAAACACATATAATTAAGTACAGGTATAAATGTTTGTCTTCCTTCGAATTACATACAAGAAACAAAAATAGCCGCGTGGCACACAAGGAATTTATATAAAACCGAAAAGCAATCGCAATCTTTGTGGGAGCATCAGAGCAGCATGCCCATGCTCTGTTCATGCATAATTAAAAAGAGCAGCTTGACTTCAAAACAATGCAAAAGAAAATTGTCTCTTATTAGTCATAGCCCTCACATCAAACAGGTAAGTTTCACCTTCCAAACACTCGCTGTCTATGGTAAAGCAGAAGGAAACAACTAAAAATACCAGCCAACTTGAACCCTGCTGATCGGGTATTTGCATAGAATTTCCTCTGCCGTCTAGCGTGCCAACAAAGAGCACAATCGAACTACATTGGCGTTTCCCGGATAAATCCATAACCTATGACCTCACATTGCACATGTCAAAATCAATACTTCATCAGGTATATCCACCAATCATGTCCAAAGAAACTAAGATGAACTGATTGGAGATGCCTATCCTAATAACTAGCAGTTCAATGCAAATGCAGCTGAAAAGGATATGTATACCTCCGTGCCGACGATGATGGCATCTTTCTCGAGGAAGAGGGTGAGATGGCTGGTGAGGTTGAAGCTGCCGGTGAGCCATCGACCCTTGGGGACGTACAGCTGCGCGCCGCCCTTGTCGGCGAAGGACCGGGCGTAGAAGACGGCGTTTTGGAAGGGCAGGGTGTTCAGGGTCCTACCATCCCCTACGGCGCCGAACTCGGTAATGGTGACGCTGTGCGGCCGCGACTCCGGGGGCACCTGCTCTCCCCATTGCCGCCGCACATGGCCGTGGACTGAGCCGAGAACGACGGCCAGGACCCATGACAGGACCACCTGAAGACGCCACTGCCATGAACACAGCAAGAAATTAGCATTTCTTACACATCAAAACATCGCTCTTCCAGATCAGTGCTCCAAACTCTGTTCCGAGAACACACACATACTCGCGAGACACATCAAGAAGCACGAGAAATCGCGTCTTTGCTCGGAAGACCTCAGGGGAACGATCAGGAAGCGAGGAAAGGATACGCCATTCCCCAGGCAGAGATCCGAGACTGGGAACGGATCACACGGGAGACACACAAATCAAGCACCAAAACGAGAACCCAAGAGCGACACATGACACATCACGGAGCAGCAAGGAAAGAGCAACACGGACAGGAAGAATCCAGCACTCGAGCGAACGATCGAAAATCACGGGAGAAAACGTACTTACTAGCCTCTTCATTAGTGCCACCTCCGCCCCTCTTCCGCCGCGAGAGAGGGGGAGACGAAGCAACGGCAGCGGAATCCAAAGCAGCGGCGAGGAACAGCGGCGGTGGATGCAGTCAACAAGGTAGCCTGAAGAATAAAGCGTTTCCCGGCTAAAATTCGTTGGGATTCAGGAGAGCGGCGGCGGCGGCCAAGGGGGGAGGAGTCCGGCTGCTGCTGCTGCAGCACGACAGGAGAAGCGAAGGAGGGGAGGAGGTTTTGCTAGTACCAGTAGCAAAGCACCTTGGGCTGGCCAAGTCTTTGTATCTCCTCTGATTTTTTGGTATATAATATATTACTGTATTATTATTATTATTATTATTAGGAGAAACTTTCAATATATTCTGCATGTGGTACAGAGAATATTAGATAACTATATCTGTGGACCAACTAGCGACGACTACAAATACTAGAGCGAACCAAAGACGATGGAAAGCGTAGATCGGAACGATCAAACCTGTAGACACATGACCGAAGACGAGATCCAAACACATCAACCAAAGGCCCTGTACCTAGCCAAACTGCAGTACGCTGCTGCTCACTACTACGACGAACATGAACAATACAACATTCTCTATCCTCCAGCTTCCGCTTGATCTCCTGACCCAAGAAAGAATTTCTTGATCTATATGGTTCTTTATTGCTTAGCGAGTATAGCCTCGTGGGGTAAAAAAAGTATATGGCCCCCAAACAATCAGATTCAAGAGATAACTCCATTGCAAGGATGACGAGACTTCTTTAGATATTGCATATAGTTCAGTTTAGAAAGCGTCCTTGCAAGAAAGAAGGTGCTTACATGAAGTGAACATTATTTCACCATTCGAGCTTCTCAAAACTATTCTCATTGCTGCAGATCTATCCACTAACTTAGGGGTGTTTGGTTGGGCTTTTATTTGGCCTTTTCACTTTGGCTTATAAGCAAAAAAAAACACCTAAGCTTATATTTTTCTCAAAAGCACCTTATAAGCCAAAAAAGCCAAAGTAAAAAAGGCAAGTAAAATCCCAACCAAACACCCTTATAAAAAGGAGCCATCACTATTCAACTTTACATAACTATGCTAGAAAGGAAACCAAAGCAAAGCCTGAGTATTTTTCTGAACGGGAAGGATCGATATGTGAAGGTCATCATCCGAGAGCATGGCTTTACCCTTCACTAGGTCATATCATGGCGCTTGTGAGATGTGTAGAATGGAAGCTACATAGGTACACATAAACATTTGTGAGACGTCCAGTGGAGGTGCGGGTTTTGCATAAACTATTTAAGCGTACCAAATTTGCCACAACAACATAAATAGCTTCAGTCATTGAGCCTCTCAGTTCACACATGATATGAAGGATACAATTTGTGCTAGTATTTCTTATATGCGCCACATCAGAAAGAGACCAGTATTCAGCGATAGCCTTTCACAACGAAACAAAAGGCAACAACACAGGGCATGAAAGAACTTTCGTGTTCGCCATCACATATAGGGAAGGAGGTCGGAAGCTCCATAATTCTAGAGTGCTTCAAAAAATGAGTTGGAAGAGAGTTTGTTTCCAGCCGCCAAATAAAGATATTTACCTTCGGAGGTGCGACACTTCCCCAAGAAAACTTCCATAAGGACGATCCCCATTTGGTGATGAACTACAAGAATAGTGTTCCACTTAATTCTGCTCCTCAAGAGCCATCTGATAAGCACTACGGATGGTAAATTTTCTAGACTTCTCCCCAACCCACGCTAGCTAGGATATCATCCTAGTTTGGAGAGCATGGTCGGATCTTCAAGATCTCATGAGCATCCAAAGAAATATATTGACGTACTAAATTTTCATCCCATGCACCATTCACATCCATCATTCACATCCATAAGTCCAAAGACCCATGATAACTGACATCTTCCTTTTGGGAAGACAACCTTGCAAGAATGGTTACGAGGAATCCAGTTGTCTCTTCAATTTTAACCTTTGTACCATTGTTGATGCTTCAAGTTAAACCCTTTTTCAACAAGTCCAAACCTGAGAGATCCCCTATCATGAAGAAGATGGATTCCCCATAAAAACTGTATCATCAAGGTTTCCATTGGGATAATATTTTGCACGCGGTACTCTGGCACATAAACTATCCTGGAACATCAGCAATCTCCATGCAAGACAAGCTAGTAAAGCTTGATTAAAATGCCTAAATTCTTGGAAGCCGATCCCCGTCGACTCTTTGGCTTCAACAAATGGTCCCAAGATTTCCATTGAGCCTCTTACCTTTTTTAGATGCCCACCAATAATTCCTAATCATCTCATTTAGGTTATCATATAAACCTAACGACAATTTGAACACATTCATGATGTACATCGGAATTGACTAAGCAAAAGACTTTATTAACACTTCTTTACTACCTTGAGATAAACTACCCCATAACAACATTCTTTTAGTGAATTTCTTTTGAAAGTTTGGGAACTTCCCTTTCAACATACTGAAGGAAATATGCCCTAGCACTACTAGGGAAAAAGCCTAGCAGCAGCTAGGTTTTAGTCCTATCAGTAGCGTGGGCTGGAGCACTACTGGTACGGCGCTACAGCTAAAGGTTAGCAGTAGCGTGGGTTAACCCATGCTACTGCTATATCGACTTAGTAGTAGCGTTTTCTCCAAACAACGCTACTGGTAATTACTAGTAGCGCTTCTCCCGGCACGCGCTACTACTATTATTTCGTATTTTATTTCTTTTTTATTTCATGTTTTATTCCTACACCTTTATACAAGTTTTCATACAGCAGCAATTTAGAGATTGTTTTTACATCATAATGAGTTATTACATCATTGGGTGAAAGAACCGTGCACTAGTTTCGAGTGGATGGGCATCCACTTGAAACTAATCTGCAGTTCTTTCACCCAATGATATAATAAATATCATCGTCGTCATCATCATCATCATCATCATCATCATCATATCATTAACAACTTGTCATCATAATACATCATTGTCATATAACACCTCCTCATGATCATCGTTTTCATCAATGAGACATCACATAGCAAGTTGGTCACTAGTCATAATCACAACTACTCCTCATTATCAACTCTAACACATTGTACCACATAATAAATATTGTACCTCATAGGACCTACTACATTCTCTTAGGACCTACTATATTCTCTTAGGTAAAATAGCATAAAACAAGATAACCCCTGACTCTCCATTATGGAGAATGGAGATTATCCTGTCGTTAATTCTTGCCTTTCGCACAATGTTGCTTCCAAGTAGCTCCTTACGATTGTCCATACATTTTTTCTATCATGTGATTTTCATGTCTCCACCTCTTTTAGAAATCCGATATGGACAGGTGAGATTCATAGGACGACCTGGCTGTATGTTCAAAACATTAAGGCGACCTTTCTGATACATCAGATGAGGCACACAATCATCCGGGATTTTTGGTTGAAAAACGTAGTAATAACTTCGTAGTTAGCAATGTAGTTAAGTTTTAAAAGAATTTGTGCAAAAGATGCACGGATGTCGTAATAGTAAAAAATCTTACCATGGCATCTCCAAGGATGTTACCGTAGTTCAACACGTGCACTAGTGGCACGTATTGACCATAATGTGGAGGAGTTTTATTATAGATATTGTAATTCTCAAGATCAATACAAAATGCGACCAGATGATTTTTCTCCTGATAAGTTAACTCGGAGCCATCGGTGTAGTTGGTTCTGTCTACCATGTTCCGCACATTGTTTGAACAATTAAAATAAGTTGTTAATGAAAATAAGTTATCAACTATTTTGAAATGAACAATATAAATTAGTTAATAACTATATTTGAGAAACTCACATAACGGTAGAATTGGAAGTGTATCAACAAGGACCCAAATGTCCAAATTGTCTTGGTCGATGTCAGGATCACCAAGATCCATGGTGACAAACATACCCTCTTGAAAATCATACATCTTGCAAAGTGCTTCCCAACCCGGGCAACCAAAATGGGATACGCTCTTAGAATTGTATAGATTTACCTCAAAATCCATACCATGATGGGTCCTTAGGTTATTTTTCTTTGTTTCATTCCTCTCATGATCTTCAAAACCCATTCTCTCCAAGACCTAGCGTCTTGCATGGCATGGGATAAGCTAGTCAAATTGTAAAAGACGAAAATTACATGTTGAAGTAGTAGAAGTCGAGCTTAATTACGAAAAAAACACTTTGCGTTGTAGCTTACCGTATCACAATCGAAGGCCTCCTCGAGCTTAATGCTGAAGCGCCGATCTTCGTCCAGGTGAGGCCTGTCGCAGAAACCCCGGTCGTCGTGGCACCAGGAGCACTCCCTGGGGAGACTTTCGTCGTCTGAGTACGACATTTCCTATGTTCATAATTCAAATATTAAACTTGTACAATTAAATATATGTACTATAAAAATTAAATTAGATCATTATTATTCATCACGGGTTAACTATCGGTCTGTCGAGTCTATATGGTGGAGACTCTCCCTCACTGATTCCTCTCTGACATTTGCAACCGTAGGTGATGGTCGTTACTCCTTCTTTCTCTAGTGCATAACAAAGGTCTAGCACAGGGAAAAGAAGGAGAAACGACCCCCACGACAACAGTCGGGATTCTTCGTCCTCTCTCATTTATGGTGGATACACTCCCTCACTGATTTTTCGACCTTCGGTGATGAAGCCTCGGCAGACTTAATGTCAACCCGAAATGTCGTTTAATTATTTTTCTAGAAAATCCAGGCCACTCGATATTTCCTACATATTCTAACACAAGTCATGCCAAAATTCACGAAAAATTCTGGCATGACCTTTTGCTAAAATAGGACATATCGAACGCCTGAAATTTGCCGAAACGGAAATTAATCAACACTCCGGCAAAACATAGGCCACTCGAAGGTGTAACCTGAACATGACCGGCCCCTTGGGCAACCACATACCCTATTTGAGCAACACAAGATATACATGTTTTTATCTACATCGTATCTTATAGGACTCATATTGACATGGAGATTTGGCTAGTCCCACCTTGAGGTCGGAGGAGGTCGGTGACGGGGACGACGGCGGGGATGATGGAGGGGCTCCTTGATTTCTGCAAAAACAAAAACCCTATAAATAAAACCCTAGCGAACGACATCGATGCGGGAATAATTGCTTAAACTAAAAAATAACAACAAATGTGACATGTTCAACTAGTTCTATTAATTCAAATAGTTCTTACTAAATATAAACTTACTATAAATAGAAATAAACTAAAAACAAACTAGTTCAACTAGTTATTTTAATTTTCTTACTAAAAATATATTAGTTCTATTAATTCAACTAGTTCAACTAGTTTATTAATTTACTTACTAAACTAGTTCAACTAAAACTAAACTAGTTCAACTAGTTTATTAATTTACTTACTAATTATTTTAAACACCTACTAAAAACAGTAAAAAAAAACTACATTATACAATAGTAAAAAACATCTACTATTAACCATACTGCCGTAGTTAACTAGTACCATCATTACTACTAATTAACATCTACTACTACTAAAAATCATTATCTATGAACCCTAAATTAACATCTACTACTACTAAAAAATATCTACTAACTAAGCAAAGAGAGAGGGGGTGGGGGAGGGGTGGGGGGCTTATAGAGAGGGGAGAGACGATGGCGGGGAGGTGCTCGGCGACGGAGGTAGGGGCGGCGAGGGCGGGCTTGGGATCGGGAGGCGGCGGTCCTAGGCGGGCTCGGGAGGCGGCGGTGAGGTCGAGGGCGGCGGCGGTGAGGTCGAGGGCGGCGACGGTGAGGTCAAGAGCGGCGGCGGGCGGCGGCGGTGAGGGCAGGCTCGGGCTCGAGTGGTGGCGACAGAGGAGTAGGGAAACATGGGGGGAAAGGAGGACTTAGCAAATTTTTGAGCCCGCGGGTGGTTAAGTCGAACTAGCAGTAGCCTCTTAAGGAAATGCGCTATAACTAATTTAGCTATAGCGCGTTTTAGAAAAACGCTACTGCTAAAGGAAGCATTTATTTCTTTTATTTATCCCAATATCAGTAGCGCTTTATCCTGGAAAAATGCTATAAGTCTAAGCATGTAAAAACATCAAAAATATACATTGGTCATCATTGATCTTTTTGTGTAGAATCTAAATAGTCAACATGAATCTTCACCGTACCTGTATAGGCACAGGCGAAGATTCATATTGCAGCCACAAATCCTACGCATATAGTTCAATGAAGACCAAGTGCTCAAAATAGTTTGAGAAGTAACATATTTAAGGTGGTAAACACCTTGTTCGCCTAGCAGGATGGGACTAAACTTAATTAGTTGCGGTGATACTTAGCAGCAGCGAGTTTTGAAGAAAAACGCCGCTACTGAGTACTTTAGCAGTAGCGCGTCTAGGAGAAGGGCACTACTACTATATCTGAGGCAACACCCTGGCAATTATAGTAGTAGCGCTTGTTTCACCTAGAGCGCTACTGCTATCGGGATGTTAGTAGCGCGGTTGCCTGGAGCTCGCTACTGCTAATTAGCAGTAACGTTTGTTTTTAAACAACGCTGCTGCTAAGATTCTGTTACTACCTCTTGAGCACTGCGTTGGTTTTCCCTTGAAGAGGAAAGGGTGGTGCAGTAAAGTAGCGTAAGTATTTCCCTTAGTTTTTGAGAACCAAGGTATCAATCCAGTAGGAGATCACACTCGAGTCCCACGCACCTACACAAAAAATAAGAACCTCGCAACCAACGCGATAAAGGGGTTGTCAATCCCTTCACGGTCACTTACGAGAGTGAGATCTGATAGATATGATAAGATAATATTTTTGGTATTTTTATGATAAAGAGAAATAAAGATGCAAAGTAAAATAAACGGCAATAGAAATAGCTGTGTGTTGGAAGATTAATATGATGGAAGATAGACCCGAGGTCCATAGGTTTCACTAGTGGCTTCTCTCAAGAGCATAAGTATTACGGTGGGTAAGCGAATTACTATCGAGCAATTGATAGAATTGAGCATAGTTATGAGAATATCTAGGTATGATCATGTATATAGGCATCACGTCCGTGACAAGTAGACCGAAACGATTCTGCATCTACTACTATTACTCCACACATCGACCGCTATCCAGCATGCATCTAGAGTATTAAGTTCATAAGAACAGAGTAATGTTTTAAGCAAGATGACATGATGTAGAGGGATAAACTCATGCAATATGATATAAACCCCATCTTTTTATCCTCGATGACAACAGTACAATACGTGCCGTTCCCCTACCATCACTGGGATCGAGCACCGCAAGATTGAACCCAAAGCTAAGCACTTCTCCCATTGTAAGAAAGATCAATCTAGTAGGCCAGACCAAACTGATAATTCGAAGAGACTTGCAAAGATAAACCAATCATACATAAAAGAATTTAGAGAAGAATCAAATATTGTTCATAGATAAACTTGATCATAAACCCACAATTCATCGGATCTCGACAAACACACAGCAAAAGAAGATTACATCGAATAGATCTCCAAGAAGATTGTGGAGAACTTTGTATTGAGATTCAAAGAGAGAGAAGAAGCCATCTAGCTACTAGTTATGGACCCGAAGGTCTGAAGTAAACTACTCACACATCACCGGAGAGGCCATGGAGTTGATGTAGAGGCCCTCCGTGATCAATACCCCCTCCGGCGGAGCTCCGAAAAAGGCCCCAAGATGGGATCTCTCGGGTACAGAAGGTTGCGGCGGTGGAATTAGGTTTTCGTGGTGCTCCTGGATGTTTGTGGGGTACATGGACTTATATAGGAGGAAGAAGTAGGTTGGTGGAGCAACGAGGGGCCCACGAGGGTGGAGGGCGCGCCCAGGGGGGTAGGCGCGCCCCCTGCCTCGTGGCCTCCTCGATTGTTTCTTGACGCCCACTCCAAGTCTCCTGGATCACGTTTGTTGAGAAAATCACGTTCCCGAAGGTTTCATTCCGTTTGGACTTCGTTTGATATTCCTTTTCCGCGAAACACTGAAATAGGAAAAAAGATAGCAATTTGGGTTGGGCCTCCGGTTAATAGGTTAGTCCCAAAAATAATATAAAAGTGTAAAATAAAGCCCATTAACATCCAAAACAGATAATATAATAGCATGGAGCAATCAAAAATTACAGATATGTTGGAGATGTATCAAGCATCCCCAAGCTTAATTCCTGCTCGTCCTCGAGTAGGTAAATGATAAAAAAGAATTTTTGATGTGGAATGCCTTCTAACATATTTCTCAATGTAATTTTTCTTTATTGTGGCATGAATGTTCAAATCTGAAAGATTCAAGATAAAAGTTTAATATTGACATAAAAATAATAATACTTCAAGTATACTAACTAAGCAATCATGTCTTCTCAAAATAACATGGCCAAAGAAAGTTATCCCTACAAAATCATATAGTCTGGCTATGCTCTATCTTCACCACACAAAATATTTAAATCATGCACAACCCCGATGAAAAGCCAAGCAATTGTTTCATACTTTTGATGTTCTCAAACTTTTTCAATCTTCACGCAATATATGAGCGTGAGCCATGGACATAGCACTATATGTGGAATAGAATGGTGGTTGTGGAGAAGACAAAAAAGGAGAAGATAGTCTCACATCAACTAGGCGTATCAACGGGCTATGGATATGCCCATCAATAGATATCAATGTGAGTGAGTAGGGATTGCCATGCAACGGATGCACTAGAGCTATAAGTATATGAAAGCTCAACAAAAGAAACTAAGTGGGTGTGCATCCAACTCGCTTACTCATGAAGACCTAGGCATTTTGAGGAAGCCCGTCATTGGAATATACAAGCCAAGTTCTATAATGAAAAATTCCCACTAGTATATGAAAGTGATATCATAAGAGACTCTCTATCATGAAGATTATGGTGGTACTTTGAAGCACAAGTGTGGAAAAAGGATAGTAGCATTGTCCCTTATCTCTTTCTCTCTCATTGTTTTGGGCCTTCTCCTTTTTTATGGCCTTTCTATTTTTTTCATCCGGAGTCTCATCCTGACTTGTGGGGGAATCATAGTCTCCATCATCCTTTCCTCACTGGGACAATGCTCTAATAATGATGATCATCACACTTTAATTTACTTACAACTCAAGAATTACAACTCAATACTTAGAACAAAATATGACTCTATGTGAATGCCTCCGGCGGTGTACCGGGATGTGAAATGATGCATGAGTGACATGTATGAAGAATTATGAATGGTGGCTTTGCCACAAATACGATGTCAACTACACGATCATGCAAGCAATATGACAATTATGAAGCGTGTCATAATAACAGAACGGTGGAAAGTTGCATGGCAATATATCTCGGAATGGCTATGGAAATGCCATAATAGGTAGGTATGGTGGCTGTTTTGAGGAAGGTATATGGTGGGTTTATGGTACCGGCAAAAGGTGCGCGGTATTAGAGTGGCTAGAAATGGTGGAAGGATGAGAGTGCGTATAATCCATGTACTCAACATTAGTCATAAAGAACTGATATACTTGTTGCAAAAATCTACTCCCTCCATCCCAAAATATAAGAACCTTTCTAACACTAGCATAGTGTCAAAAACGTTCTTATATTCTGGGACAGAGGAAGTACAAGTTATCAAAGCAAAGTATTACGCGCATGCTCCTAGAGGGATAGATTGGTAGGAAAAGACCATCGCTCGTCCCCGACCGCCACTCATAAGGAAGACAATCAATAAATAAATCATGCTTCGACTTCATCACATAACGGTTCACCATACGTGAATGCTATGGGAATCACAAACTTCAACACAAGTATTTCTCAAATTCATAACCACTCAACTAGCATGACTCTAATATCACCATCTTCATATCTCAAAACAATTGTCAAGCATCAAACTTCTCATAGTATTCAACGCACTTCTATAAAAGTTTTTATATTATTCCTAAAAACAAATTTCCATGTTGTTCTAAAGGACTCTCAAAATAATATAAGTGAAGAATGAGAGATTAATTATTTCTATAAAATAAAACCATCCTCGTGCTCTAAAAGATATAAGTGAAGCACTAGAGCAAAAACTATATAGCTCAAAAGATATAAGTGAAGCACATAGAGTATTTTAATAAATTTCAAATCATGTGAGTCTCTCTCAAAAGGTGTGTACAGCAAGGATGATTGTGTTAAACTAAAAAGCAAAGACTCAAATCATACAAGACGCTCCAAGCAAAACACATATCATGTGGTGAATAAAAATATAGCTCCAAGTAAAGTTACCGATGGACGAAGACGAAAGAGGGGATGCCTTCCGGGGCATCCCCAAGCTTAGGCTTTTTGGTGTCCTTGAATTTTACCTTGGGGTGCCATGGGCATCCCCAAGCTTAGGCTCTTGCCGCTCCTTGTTCCATAATCCATCAAATCTTTACCCAAAACTTGAAAACTTCACAACACAAAACTCAAAATAGAAAATCTCGTGAGCTCTGTTAGCGAAAGAAAACAAAACACCACTTCAAGGTACTGTAATGAACTCATTCTTGTTTTATATTGGTGTTAAACCTACTGTATTCAAACTTCTCTATGGTTTATAAACTCTTTTACTAGCCATAGATTCATCAAAATAAGCAAACAACACACGAAAAACAGAATCTGTCAAAAACAGAACAGTCTGTAGTAATCTGTAGCTAACGCAAACTTCTGGAACCCCAAAAATTCTAAAATAAATTGCTGGACGTGAGGAATTTATCTATTAATCATCTTCAAAAATAATTAACTAAATATCACTTTCCAAATAAAAATGGCAGCAATTCTCGTGAACGCTAAAGTTTCTGTTTTTTACAGCAAGATCAAAAAGACTTTCCCCAAGTCTTCCCAACGGTTCTACTTGGCACAAACACTAATTAAACACAAAAAACATAACCAAAACAGAGGATAGATAAATTATTTATTACTAAACAGGAGCAAAAAGCAAGTAATAAAAATAAAATTGGGTTGCCTCCCAACAAGCGCTATCATTTAACGCCCCTAGCTAGGCATAAAAGCAAGGATAGATCTAGGTATTGCCATCTTTGGTAGGCAATACATAAGTGGCTCTCATAATAGATTCATATGGTAATTTAATTTTCTTTCTAGGGAAGTGTTTCATGCCTTTCCTTAACGGAAATTGGAATCTAATATTCCCTTCCTTCATATCAATAATTGCATCTGAAAGTGCTAGTGATCGACTAGAGGGGGGAGGGGTGAATAGGCGATTTTTATGAAAGTCTTCAAAACATGGAAGTTTCGAAGAAAAACGATAGAGATAAACCTATTACCATGCAGTGGAAGGTAGACTACACTAAGCAAGCCATAGTCAAGTATTCAATGAAGTGAAAGCACAACACTAATAGCAGCTAGGCAGTATAGATCAGGTAGGAAGATAGTATGAAGCCAATCAGAACAAGCAGTCACTCAGTGAAGACAAAGGATAATGAAAAAAAGCAATGACTTCACAAGGACCAACTGTAAATAAAGAGATGGGAAGGATAGAACCAGTGACTCGTTGAAGACAATGATTTGTTGGACCAGTTCCAGTTGCTGTGACAACTGTACGTCTGGTTAGGGATGCTGAGATTCAACTCAGAAGACCGTGTCTTCACCTTATTCCCCTTGAGCTAAGGACACCCAGTCCTCGCCCAATCACTCTGGTAAGTCTTCAAGGTAGACTTCCAAACCTTCACAGACTTCGTTCACCGGCAATCCACAATGACCCTTGGATGCTCAAAACATGACGCCTAACCGGCTGGAGGATTCACAGTCCTCAAGTGTAATAAGTCTTCAGATCACACAGACAGGAAGACTTCAGTGATGCCTAACACTCTTTGGCTCTGGGTGTTTAGGGCTTTGTCCTCGCAAGGAATTCTCTCTCAAAGGCTTCGAGGTGGGTTGCTCTCAAACGAGAAAAGTTGTACACTAACTCTGAGCAGCCAACCGTTTATGGTTGTAGGGGGTGGGCTATTTATAGCCACTAGGCAACCCGACCTGATTTGTCCGAAATGACCCTAGGTCACTAAAGAACTGACACGTGTTCCAACGGTCAGATTTCAAACACACACGACAACTTTACTTGGGCTACAAGGAAAGCTGACTTATCCAACTCTGAATAAGATTTGCTCTCATAGTCTTCACTCGAAGATATAGGATTTTGGTTAAGCATCACTTCAGTCATTTTGACTGGTTCTCTTGGACCCCACTTAACAGTACGGTGGTTCCTATGACTCAACAAAGAAGAAAAAGAACGACGAAACAACTAAGTCTCCGCGCTCCATAGTCTTCACGCGATGTCTTCTCTTGTCATAGTCGTCAATGTGAATGTCTTCACATACCACTTTTGACTTCAATGGCTTCATACATTTTTAGGGGTCATCTCTGGTAGGAAAACCGAATCAATGAGGGACTTCTACCTGTGTTATCCTGCAATTCTCAAAAACACATTAGTCCCTCAACCAGGTTTGTCATCAATACTCCAAAACCAACTAGGGGTGGCACTAGACGCACTTACAATCTCCCCCTTTTTGGTGATTGATGACAAACTGGTTGAAGTTTTCAATGGGGAATAAATTATGTGAAATTGTAAAGTATAGGATATTGTCTTCATAAGTTGCAAAGGCTCCCCCTGAAGATGTGCATATAAGTACTTTGCTCTTGGAATGCAAATGCACATGGAAGGTTGTACTTGTGGAGATCCTCTTCAACCTATGATGACAATTCATCATGCATGATATGATGTAACAAAGATAATAACATGCATAATGGAAAATGGACGTCTGCAAAATGACCTAAATGCGGAATTTATCATCGCATCACAGAATAGCAAATAAGTAGCAGACGACCATCGAGTTTAAGTGTTACAACTCAAAGAACCAAATGTATCGAAAAGCAAGAGTTGTAAACACTTGGCAAAAGTAGCAAAAAGTAAAGCAACCACCCATATGGACCCGCTTGAAGACTATCAACTCATACACTTCTCCCCCTTTTGTCAGTAAGGACCAAAAAGGTTTGAAGACATAGAGAGCCTACTCGTTCCCATGAGGTGCAGGCGAGGCAGCAGGGTCATCGTTGAGGTCCGGTGGTGCAGAAGAACTTGGTGCAGTGTCGACACACGCTGAAGTTGGAGGAGGTGAAGTTGCATCATCTTGGTCATCGATGACTCTGGCATTCACTGTCGCAGCCGAGGACGAGTAGTCAAAGTCTTCAAGTGAGGGAGTCCGACGCAAGTGAGCATTCCTTGGAGGAGTTGAGTCAAACTTGAATCTTTCGGTGGAGCCATCGTCCTGCAGATCAGCTTCAGCACTAAGCAATGTCAAACTCTTCCAAGACCTCCGACAGGTTTCATGAGTAACAAAGGCATTCTTGATGGCAAGATTGCGAATGCGATTGACATCCACCAAGAGGCTGTGCATCTGATGCTTAAGCCAGTCGTGATGTTTGTCCTGTTTCTGGTGTAGCGCGACGAGAAGCTCTCGGTCATTTAGGACACGAGATCGCCTTCGAGGCCTTTGCGCAATGGTGCTACCAGTGCCGTCAGTTTGAGCGTGAGGGGCACGTGTGTTGCCAGCAAGAGGATAAACACGAGAAACTGCTGGAACTCCTTCAATAGGCTGGGTGAAGCTTTGGTGATCAACATTGTGAAGATAAATGGGATCCTTAGCCAGCTCTGGGTAAATAGCTTCAACTGACAGATCAACCTCTGGCAAGAATATAAGATGATTGCGCGCAGACGGCTGATAGTTGAAGGCGGAGTGACGCTTGATAAGACGCATGACCCATGGAGCATAGAATTTCAACCCAAAAATGTCGGAGCCAGATGCAGCCAACTGCCTGATGAAGAAGTCTTGAGCATTGAAGCTGATGCCATTGAAGATATAGAAAACCAAAGTATTCATTGCTCCTTCAAGCTTCGCTGCAGATGAGTGTCCTGTGACAGGCCATAGATTCTTCCTGATGATATGGTAAATGGTGCGAGGCAGGTACTCTAGGTCTTCAACAAAGAACTCAGATGGGTATTCAGCGTCATGAGGCAGAGGCTTCATCATGCTCAACATTTGACTCATGTTGGGTTCTGGCTTCTGAAAAATGCTTTCTAAGGCATTTTGGTGTTGTTGACAACCTGGTTCATAGTATTCACCAGGAGTGGGCAGGCCTGTGAGCTCAATGATATCAAGAGCTTTGGCTTCATGATGGACATTGCCTGTCATCCACTCAAGGACCCAAGTCTTCGGATCCCTGTTGTAACCTCGAATGTGAAGAGTTGCATAGAACTGTAGCAGAAGCTCTTCATTCCAATGTTCCTTGTCGGTGACAAACTGCAGCAGTCCAGCATCTCTGAAGCAACCCAACGCTTCTTCAAGATAGGGCGGGCCAGCTATAGCTTCAGAGTCGAGGCACATATGTTGAAATTGTTGGGGAACGTAGCAGAAATTCAAAAATTTTCCTACGCGTCACCAAGATCTATCTATGGAGAGACCAGCAACGAGTAGAAAGAGAGTGCATCTACATACCCTTGTAGATCGCTAAGCGGAAGCGTTCAAGTGAACGGGGTTGATGGAGTCGTACTCGTCGTGATTCAGATCACCGATGATCAAGTGCCGAACGGACGGCACCTCCGCGTTCAACACACGTACAGCCCGGTGACGTCTCCCACGCCTTGATCCAGCAAGGAGAGAGGGAGAGGTTGAGGAAGACTCCATCCAACAGCAGCATAACGGCGTGGTGGTGGTGGAGGAGCGTGGCAATCCCGCAGGGCTTCGCCAAGCACCATGGGAGAAGAGGAGGAGGGAGAGGGGCAGGGCTGCACCAACGAGAGATCAAATCGCGTGTTATGGGCAGCCCCTAGGCCTCATATATATAGGGGAAGGGGAGGGCTGCGCCCCCTTTAGGGTTTCCCACCCCAAGGGGCGGCGGACAGCCTCCAGATGGCATCTGGTGCGGCGGCCAAGAGGAGGGGGAGGAGTCCATCCTCCCCAAGGCACCTCGGAGGTGCCTTCCCCCTCAAGGACTCTTCCCTCTAGGGTTCCCTAGGCGCATGGGCCTCTTGGGGCTGGTGCCCTTGGCCCATGTAGGCCAAGGCGCACCCCCTACAGCCCATGTGGCCCCCCGGGGCAGGTGGCCCCACCCGGTGGGCCCCCGGGACCCTTCCGGTGGTCCCGGTACAATACCGATGACCCCGAAACTTGTCCCGATGGCCGAAACAGGACTTCCTATATATAAATCTTTACCTCCGGACCATTCCGGAACTCCTCGTGACATCCGGGATCTCATCCGGGACTCCGAAAAACATTCGGTAACCACATACAAGCTTCCTTTATAACCCTAGCGTCATCGAACCTTAAGTGTGTAGACCCTACGGGTTCGGGAGACATGCAGACATGACCGAGACGTTCTCCAGTCAATAACCAACAGCCGGATCTGGATACCCATGTTGGCTCCCACATGTTCCACGATGATCTCGTCGGATGAACCACGATGTCAAGGACTCAATCGATCCCGTATTCAATTCCCTTTGTCTATCGGTATGTTACTTGCCCGAGATTCGATCGTCGGTATACCGATACCTTGTTCAATCTCGTTACCGGCAAGTCACTTTACTCGTTCCGTAACACATCATCCCGTGATCAACTCCTTGGTCACATTGCGCATATGATGATGTCCTACCGAGTGGGCCCAGAGATACCTCTCCGTTTACACGGAGTGACAAATCCCAGTCTCGATCCGCATAAAACAATAGATACTTTCGGAGATACCTGTAGTGCACCTTTATAGTCACCCAGTTACGTTGTGACGTTTGATACACCCAAAGCACTCCTACGGTATCCAGGAGTTACACGATCTCATGGTCAAAGGAAGAGATACTTGACATTGGCAAAGCTCTAGCAAACGAACTACACGATCTTTGTGCTAGTCTTAGGATTGGGTCTTGTCCATCACATCATTCTCCTAATGATGTGATCCCGTTATCAACGACATCCAATGTCCATAGCCAGGAAACCATGACTATCTGTTGATCACAACGAGCTAGTCAACTAGAGGCTCACTAGGGACATATTGTGGTCTATGTATTCACACGTGTATTACGATTTCCGGATAATACAGTTATAGCATGAATAAAAGACAATTATCATGAACAAGGAAATATAATAATAATACTTTTATTATTGCCTCTAGGGCATATTTCCAACAGTCTCCCACTTGCACTAGAGTCAATAATCTAGTTCACATCGCCATGTGATTAACACTCACAGGTCACATCGCCATGTGACTAATACCCAAGAGTTTACTAGAGTCAGTAGTCTAGTTCACATCACTATGTGATTAACACTCAATGAGTTTTATGTTTGATCATGTTGCTTGTGAGAGAGGTTTTAGTCAACGGGTCTGAACCTTTCAGATCCGTGTGTGCTTTACAAATCTCTATGTCATCTCCTAGATGCAGCTACCACGCTCTATTTGGAGCTATTCCAAACAACTGTTCTACTTGGAGCTATTCTAAATTATTGCTCCATTATATGTATCCGGTCTCTCTACTCAGAGCTATCCGGATAGGTGTCAAGCTTGCATCGTCGTAACCTTTACGACGAACTCTTTTACCACCTCCATAATCGAGAAAATTCCTTAGTCCACTAGTTACTAAGGATAACTTTGACCGCTGTCCTGTGAGCCATTCTTGGATCACTCTTGTACCCCTTGACTGACTCATGGCAAGGCACACTTCAGGTGCGGTACACAGCATAGCATACTGAAGAGCCTACGTCTTAAGCATAGGGGACGACCTTCGTCCTTTCTCTCTATTCTGCCGTGGTCGAGCTTTAAGTCTTAACTTCGTACCTTACAACTCAGGCAAGAACTCCTTCTTTGACTGGTCCATCTTGAACACCTTCAAGATCATGTCAAGGTATGTGCTCATTTGAAAGTATTATTAAGCATTTTGATCTATCCTTATAGATCTTGATGCTCAATGTTCAAGTAGCTTAATCCAGGCTTTCCATTGAAAAACACCTTTCAAATAACCCTATATGCTTTCTAGAAATTCTACATCATCTCTGATCATCAATATGTCAACAACATATACTCATCAGAAATTCTATAGTGCTCCCACTCACTTCTTTGGAAATACAAGTTTCTTATAAACTTTGTATAAATCCAAAATCTTTGATCATCTCATCAAAGCGTACATTCCAACTCCGAGATGCTTACTCCAGTCCTTAAAAGGATCGCTGGAGCTAGCATACCTTTTAGCATCCTTAGGATCGACAAAACTTTTCTGATTGTATTGCATACAACCTTTCCTTACGAAAACTAGTAAGGAAATTTGTCTTGACATCCATCTGCCAGATTTCATAAATGCAGCTAATGCTAACATGATTCCGACGGACTTTAAGCATCGCTACGAGTGAGAAAATCTCATCGTAGTCAACTCCTTGAACTTGTCGGAAAACACTTCGCCACAAGTCGAGCTTCATAGATGGTGACATTACCATCCACGTCCGTCTTCTTCTTAAAAGATCCAATTATCTCAATGGATTGCCGATCATCGGGCAAGTCCATCAAAGTCCATGCTTTGTTCTGATATATGGATACTATCTCGGATTTCATGGCTTCTAACCATTTGTCGGAATTCGGGCCCACCATCGCTTCTCCATAGCTCGTAGGTTCATTGTTGTCTAGCAACATGACCTTCAAGACAGGATCACCTTACCACTCCGAAGTAGTACGTGTCCTTGTCGTCCTACGAGGATCAGTAGTGACTTGATCCGAAGCTTCATGATCACTATCATAAACTTCCACTTCAATTGGTGTGGGTGCCACAGGAACAACTTCCTGTGCCCTGCCACACACTAGTTGAAAAGATGGTTCAATAACCATATCAAGTCTCCACCATCCTCCCACTCAACTCTTTCGAGAGAAACCTTTCCTCGAGAAAGGACCCGATTCTAGAAACAATTCATATTGCTTTCGGATCTGAATTAGGAGGTATACCCAACTGTTTTGGGTGTCCTATGAAGATGTACTTTATCCGCTTTGGGTTCGAGCTTAATCCTGAAACTTTTTCACATAAGCGTCGCAGCCCCAAACCTTTAAGAAACGACAACTTAGGTTTCTCTAAACCATAATTCATACGGTGTCATCTCATCGGAATTACGTGGTGCCCTATTTAAAGTGAATGTGGTTGTCTCTAATGCCTAACCCATGAACAATAGTGGTAATTCGATAAGAGACATCATGGTACGCACCATATCCAATAGGGTGCAACTATGATGTTCGGACACACCATCACATTATGGTGTTCCAGGCGGTATTAATTGCGAAACAATTTCCACAATGTCTTAATTGTGTGCCAAAACTCGTAACTCAGATATTCATCTCTATGATCATATCATAGACATTTTATCCTCTTGTCACAATGATCTTCTACTTCACTCTGAAATTATTTGAACCATTCAATAATTCAGACTTGTGTTTCATCAAGTAAATATTCTCAACATCTACTCGAATCATCTGTGAAGTAAGAACATAATGATATTCACTGCATGCCTCAGCACTCATTGGACTGCACACATCAAAATGTGTTACTTCCAATAAGTTGCTATCTTGTTCCATCTTACTGAAAACGAGGCTTTTCAGTCATCTTGCCCATGTGGTATGATTTGCATATCTCAAGTGATTCAAAATCAAGTGAGTTCAAACGGTCCATTTGCATGGAGTTTCTTCATGCATATATACCAATAGACATGGTTCGCATGTCTCAAACTTTTCAAAAACGAGTGAGTCCAAAGATCCATCAACATGGAGCTTCTTCATGCGTTTTATACCATTATGACTTACATGGCAGTGCCACAAGTAAGTGGTACTATCATTACTATCTTATATCTTTTGGCATGAAAATGTGTATCACTACGATCGAGATTTAATAAACCATTCAGGTTTAATGCTAATCTTGATGGTAGAGGGAGCGTGCGATGTTTGATCACATCAAACTTGGAAACACTTCCAACATATATCGTCAGCTCACCTTTAGCTAGTCTTCATTTATTCCGTAGCTTTTATTTCGAGTTACTAACACTTAGCAACCGAACCGGTATCTAATACCCTGGTGCTACTAGGAGTACTAGTAAAGTACACATTAACATAATGTATATCCAATATACTTCTATCGACCTTGCCAGCCTTCTCATCTACCAAGTATCTAGGGTAATCCTGCTCCAGTGGTTGTTCCCCTTATTACAGAAGCACTTAGTCTTGGGTTTGGGTTCAACCTCGGGTTTCTTCATTGGTGCAGCAGCTGATTTGCCGTTTCATGAAGTATCCCTTCTTGCACTTGCCCTTCTTGAAACTAGTGGTTTCACCAACCATCAACAATTGATGCTTCTTCTTGATTTCTACTTTCGCGGTGTCAAACATCGCGAATACCTCAAGGATCATCATATCTATCCCTGATATGTTATAGTTCATCACGAAGCTCTAGCAGCTCGGTGGCAATGACTTTGGGGAAACATCACTATCTCATCTGGAAGATTAACTCCCACTTGATTCAAGTGATTGTTGCACTCAGACAATCTGAGCACAAGCTCAATGATTGAGCTTTTCTCCCTTAGTTTGCAGGCTAAGAAAATTGTCGGAGGTCTCATACCTCTTGACGTGGGCACGAGCCTGAAATCCCAATTTCAGCCCTCGAAACATCTCATATGTTCCGCGATGTTTCGAAAAACGTCTTTGGTGCCTCTACTTAAACCATTTAACTGAACTATCACGTAGTTATCAAAACGTGTATGTCCGATGTTCGCAACATCCACAAACGACGTTTGGGGTTCAGCACACTAAGCGGTGCATTAAGGACATAAGCTTTCTACTGATCGCATAATCGCTACTGTCAACTTTCAACTATATTTTCTCTAGGAACATATCTAGACAGTAGAACTATAGCGTGAGCTACGACATAATTTGCAAAAGGTCTTTTGACTATGTTCAGGATAATTAAGTTCATCTTATGAACTCCCACTCAGATAGACATCCCTCTGGTCATCTAAGTGATTACATGATCCGAGTCAACTAGGCCGTGTCCGATCATCACGTGAGACGGACTAGTCATCATCGGTGAACATTTTCATGTTGATCGTATCTGCTATACGACTCATGCTCGACCTTTCGGTCTCCGTGTTCCGAGGCCATGTCTGCACATGCTAGGCTCGTCAAGTTAACCCTAAGTGTTTTCGCTGTGTAAAACTGTCTTACACCCGTTGTATGTGAACATAAGAATCCATCACACCCGATCATCACGTGGTGCTTAGAAGCGACGAACTGTAGCAACGGTGCACAGTTAGGGGAGAACACTTCTTGAAATTTTGTAAGGGATCATCTTATTTACTACCGTCGTCCTAAGTAAACAAGATGCATAAACATGATAAACATCACATGCAATCAAATAGTGACATGATATGGCCAATATCATTTTGCTCCTTTTGATCTTCATCTTCGGGGCTCCATGATCATCATCGTCACCGGCATGACACCATGATCTCCATCATCATGATCTCCATCATCGTGTCTTCATGAAGTTGTCATGCCAACGACTACTTCTACTTCTATGGCTAACGCGTTTAGCAATAAAGTAAAGTAAGTTACATGGCGTTCTTCAATGACACGCAGGTCATACAAAAAATAAAGACAACTCCTATGGCTCCTGCCGGTTGTCATACTCATCGACATGCAAGTCGTGAATCCTATTACAAGAACATGATCAATCTCATACATCACATATATCATTCATCACATCCTTTTGGCCATATCACATCACATAGCATACCCTGCAAAAACAAGTTAGACGTCCTCTAATTGTTGTTTGCATGTTTTACGTGGCTGCTATGGGTTTCTAGCAAGAACGTTTCTTACCTACGCAAAACCACAACGTGATATGCCAATTGCTATTTACCCTTCATAAGGACCCTTTTCATCGAATCCGTTCCGACTAAAGTGGGAGAGACTGGCACCCGCTAGCCACCTTATGCACCAAGTGCATGTCAATCGGTGGAACCTGTCTCACGTAAGAGTACGTGTAAGGTCGGTCCGGGCCGCTTCATCCCACAATACCGTCGAAACAAGATTGGACTAGTAACGGTAAGCATATTGAACAACATCAACGCCCACAACTACTTTGTGTTCTACTTGTGCAAAGAATCTACGCAATAGACCTAGCTCATGATGCCACTGTTGGGGAACGTAGCAGAAATTCAAAAAATTTCCTACGCGTCACCAAGATCTATCTATGGAGAGACCAGCAACGAGTAGAAAGAGAGTGCATCTACATACCCTTGTAGATCGCTAAGCAGAAGCGTTCAAGTGAATGGGGTTGATGGAGTCGTACTCGTCGTGATTCAGATCACCGATGATCAAGTGCCGAACGGACGACACCTCCGCGTTCAACACACGTACAACCCGGTGACGTCTCCCACGCCTTGATCCAGCAAGGAGAGAGGGAGAGGTTGAGGAAGACTCCATCCAACAGCAGCATAACGGCGTGGTGGTGGTGGAGGAGCGTGGCAATCCCGCAGGGCTTCACCAAGCACCATGGGAGAAGAGGAGGAGGGAGAGGGGCAGGGCTGCACCAACGAGAGATCAAATCGCGTGTTATGGGCAGCCCCTAGGCCTCATATATATAGGGGAAGGGGAGGGCTGCGCCCCCTTTAGGGTTTACCACCCCAAGGGGCGGCGGCCAGCCTCCAGATGGCATCTGGTGCGGCGGCCAAGAGGAGGGGGAGGAGTCCATCCTCCCCAAGGCACCTCGGAGGTGCCTTCCCCCTCAAGGACTCTTCCCTCTAGGGTTCCCTAGGCGCATGGGCCTCTTGGGGCTGGTGCCCTTGGCCCATGTAGGCCAAGGCGCACCCCCTACAGCCCATGTGGCCCCCCGGGGCAGGTGGCCCCACCCGGTGGGCCCCCGGGACCCTTCCGGTGGTCCCGGTACAATACCGATGACCCCGAAACTTGTCCCGATGGCCGAAACAGGACTTCCTATATATAAATCTTTACCTCCGGACCATTCCGGAACTCCTCGTGACGTCCGGGATCTCATCCGGGACTCCGAACAACATTCGTTAACCACATACAAGCTTCCTTTATAACCCTAGCGTCATCGAACCTTAAGTGTGTAGACCCTACGGGTTCGGGAGACATGCAGACATGACCGAGACGTTCTCCAGTCAATAACCAACAGCGGGATCTGGATACCCATGTTGGCTCCCACATGTTCCACGATGATCTCATCGGATGAACCACGATGTCAAGGACTCAATCGATCCCGTATTCAATTCCCTTTGTCTATCGGTATGTTACTTGCCCGAGATTCGATCGTCGGTATACCGATACCTTGTTCAATCTCGTTACCGGCAAGTCACTTTACTCATTCCGTAACACATCATCCCGTGATCAACTCCTTGGTCACATTGCGCATATGATGATGTCCTACCGAGTGGGCCCAGAGATACCTCTCCGTTTACACGGAGTGACAAATCCCAGTCTCGATCCGCATAAAACAATAGGTACTTTCGGAGATACCTGTAGTGCACCTTTATAGTCACCCAGTTACGTTGTGACGTTTGATACACCCAAAGCACTCCTACGGTATCCAGGAGTTACACGATCTCATGGTCAAAGGAAGAGATACTTGACATTGGCAAAGCTCTAGCAAACGAACTACACGATCTTTGTGCTAGTCTTAGGATTGGGTCTTGTCCATCACATCATTCTCCTAATGATGTGATCCCGTTATCAACGACATCCAATGTCCATAGCCAGGAAACCATGACTATCTGTTGATCACAACGAGCTAGTCAACTAGAGGCTCACTAGGGACATATTGTGGTCTATGTATTCACACGTGTATTACGATTTCCGGATAATACAGTTATAGCATGAATAAAAGACAATTATCATGAACAAGGAAATATAATAATAATACTTTTATTATTGCCTCTAGGGCATATTTCCAACAGAAATATGCGCCCTTGATTGTATAGGACATAGGAACAATAGCTGCGCTGCTGATAACTCCAGAACCGATCTGATGAAATGCGAGGTCTGGTATAAGGGTTCTTGGCGCTATTGAAGAAGGTGTTATGTGCCACGAAGCCATTCACATTGAAGACCCCAGGTGAAGTTGCAGTGCCTGGGAATCATGGAAGTCTTGGCTTGGGCTTTTGGACTTGAGGTCTGTGGTCGACATGATACTCAAATTGTGGACCCGCAGCAGGTGGAGGAACCAGAACGGGCCAGCGGACCATAACAGGCTGACCATGACCAAATGCCAGCTCAATGGTATGAGGTCTTGGAGGGGGAACAGGAGCATTGGCATTGTCATCATGGGCTTCATGGGCCACATTGACTTCAGGTGCTTGCACTTCAGGTGCTTCAGCAGTGGCTTCAGGCGCTGCAGTGGCTTCAGGCGCTTGTACTTCAGGTGCTTCAGAAGTGGCTTCAGGCGCAGGATTAGCTTCAGCCATGACAACGTCATTGGCTTCAACGGTGATGTTGGTGGCTGCCTCAAGATTGTTAACCTCCACTTCAGGAGCTGTAGGGTCGGACACGTTCTCCTCGAGAACAACATCTTGGTGGGACGGGGGTGTAGCAACTCTGTCTGCTTCAACTCTTGGTTCTTCTTCTTCATCGGCTGATGCAGCCGGAATATCTTCAGCCATTTTGGCTTCAGACTCAGATACGTGCATAGTGGGAGGGACTTGGGGCCTTGGTCCTTTGCGAAGCCTGCGTAATGCCGGTGACGCTTGCGGAGATGGAGTGTGCTGGGCCTCAAAGTCATCATCATCTTTCACTGGTGAGGTAGCTTGCGGTTGGGGAGAACTGGGGGTGTCTTGTCGTTGTGGGTGATCAGCCCATGATGCATCCTGAGCAGTTGGCGTCAGAGGACGACCAATGCTGATGAGTTCGCTGTGCGTGAGCACAGGCGATGATACCAATTGGTGCTCGATCTGAGGAAGGACTTCATCATCTTCAACATTGTCGTGAGGACCAATATCTTCAGCTGCGGTGGGGTCAACAGCTGGATTGTCTTCAGCTTCAGGAGCCTCTGGGGAAGCAGGCTCATGAACTATCACTTGGCGTTCTTGATTTTCAGACGCAGGACGAGCCACTGAGAATGGCTCGGCCTCAAGAGGCTCTGTGGGAGCAGCCCGATCTCTCTTCTTGGTTTTGCGTTTCTTAGTTGGAGGAGCATCATCAGTGGTGCCCTTGGTTTTGCGCTTTCTGGCTTCAGCTTCAGCTGCCCTTGTTTTCTTCAGTTCTGAAACCACTGTGTGGACCTTAGGCTTCGAGCCTGTCATACTGGCTGGGAAGACAATTGGATGTATCTCCTGCCTTGGTGCTTCGGGTTCTGCCACAGCTGGCTTCTTCTTCTTCTTGGCCGCCATTCTAGGGTCGATGCCTGGTCGTCCCAAGGCCTTGCACTTTTCAGCTTCATTGTATCCTTGGACACATTTAGCAGCAAGATCCTTCATGTGCTCACGAGAACCTTTGGCTTCTTCGCGCTTGGTTCGGAATGCTTCCTTATGCTCATGCATCATGGCCTGGAAGTTCTGAATGTCTTCAACATTGAGCTTGGCCATATGCTTCTTGAACTGAGCCTTTTCATAATCTATCTTATGCTTCAGCTCAACAATCTTCTGAGCTAGAGCCAGCTCAGTAGCAATGGCTCAGTGGAAGGCGACACTGAGGCCAATGGGAAGCTGAAGATCATCAAAGCTAACATTCGGGCTGTCAAACCACTCATCAAGGAATGTGTTGATGATTTCAACATCAAAGAGAGGAAGGTCATTGAAGATTTCTGCCTCTTGATTGCTCTTGATCAACTGCTCGAGAGCGTCATCGCCAAGATCGTCGTCGCTAGACAGATCAATGGCGTCATTTTCATTTCGCAGAACTATAGCAGGCGTCAGTGCTTGGCTGGTGGGCTGCATGGGCATCTTCACTCTGGAGGGCTTGGAGATGCGTGACAGATCTTCAGACTGCACACTATGTTCAGGAGGTGAAGTGGCCAGAGGCTTCGCCCATGAGACTCTTGGTGCAGGGGAAGGCTTTGAAGCTTTAGGCTTCTTCAGCTTCTTTGGCTTCGGTGGCGTAGGTGCTTCGTCAGATTCAGCATCGTCTGCAGGTTGATCCACGACTGCCCCTTGAACCATAATACGAGTGATGAGACCTTCCAGGTTGTAGAAGGGCCCAACAAGATTGGGTTCAGCTTCGCATGAGCCATCAGCACGAGGAGCAGAGGGACCTGGGTTGAAGTCTAAGCCCCGTGACTTCTTGTTTTCTTTGGCTGAGTTCCTGGCAAACTGAAGGTTGCGCTTGAACAGATTTTCGTCACGACACCATAGCAGTTACGATGGGTCTGCATCTGCAGGCTGAGGTCCACGGACCATACAGGGATAGAAGCCCTATTCAATGGCTTCAGCTCTGGACCTGGGTTGAATTTTTTTATATAGGATGTCTCCCCACGGTCGCTTTATGGCATTCTTCTCAGTATACTCCTGGGTCACAAACCTGTACTTGAACCACTGTTCTGCACAATATCTTCGAATCCATTGGATTTGAGTTTTCCGCTGATTGTAGTCCTCCTCCGGATCTGTCTTGTACAACTCATAGAGGTCTGGAGGCAAATCTCTTGAGGTGTTGCCACGATGCTTCCTGCCACCCTTCCTTGCAGATTTTTCTGGTGCCATGAAGTTTAGACTGAAAGGCTTCAAAACTGTCAAAGTCTTCCATCTACTGGTCAGACAAGAGCTGGCTTCAGGGGAATCTATATGATGCTGTAAGAATTCTGCAAATGAATGCAGACTATGAGAACCAAGGGATTCTGCCACAGGCATGTACCTGTGACAGCATTAAGGTGCGAGGGAAGGGGAAGAGGTCATATGCATTCTCAGAAGATTTTGAAGATAAATCAGTTTAGAAGACATTGACCTCATAGTGCGAAGACATTCACTCATAGATAGAGAGTTGGTTCCAGATTTGTACGAATCCACGAATAAGTACAAGTGAGGAATCTAACTACTTTGTGAAGCATAAGTGAACATACTAGGCATAATATGAGATGCAGTATGAAATAGATCCAACTTGTGTGAATAGAAACTGCTTGTGGTAGAAAAGGATGAATATATCGGATCAAAGGGACCGTAAAAAGGAGGTTTTATTTACCACACGAGGAAATGCTAGACGGAGTGGGAGAGGAGGCCGAGCAGTTCGAATCTTCTGTGCCCTAACTTGGCAATGGAGGACACCTACGGCGACGGCGGAGAAGACGATGTCCGCGGTCGGCGTGAAGACGGTGTCGGTGAGGTCGCGGCAGCGAAGCGCTTCGTCGCCGGTGTCGTCGAGGGCTAGCGGTGGCGCTAGGGTTTGTGCGAGAGTGGAAGAAAGGATAATGACTGGGGTGAGGCGTGTATATATAGGGACAGGGACGGCACAGTGTTATTACACAGGTGCCCCTGGCGGTTCACATCTGAAGGACACGTGGCTATCATGCAACACATCGGAGGTTGTTCCACATTCCCACCCACGCCTAGATTGTCGGGTGGTCGTTCCCACTTCTCCGGGTTTCAGGTGAAAGGATTTAGCATTGAAAACGGATTAATGTTTGTCTCTGTGTCTTCTGCTGACAAGGATGCAGAGAAGACATTTTGACAGTGTCAATAGAATGCATATGATTTGGATAGATAGACTTAGGAAAGAAGCATAGAGGGGTTAGGGTCCGATCACATTCACTTAGTTCAAAAGATTCAGCAAGAAGCCATAGCTATAAGTGAATGCTGTAGAGGACAGAAACCAAATCAGTATGTTGAAGATAAACATGAGGACATGTTAACATTGAAGACAAACAGAAAGCGAAGACTTTGCAAATGTAACGCCATGTGAGAAACACTTCTTAGGGAAGAATTTTGTGGTGGCGTTACCCACCGTATAGGAAGTATTAGACCCAGACACGGCGCACAACTTTCATGGTGCTCTGAAGTCAAATTCCACGTTAATGTATTCACACTCAGAATGCAAGTCTTCATTGATTGAAGACATACGTTACTTTGTGTGTTGCACATCTAAGTCATCAACATGCACAAGTGTTAGGAAGTGTGCCTGATCACAGGACATTTGAGGATTCCAAGATATTTAGCTCACACTGTAACTTGCAAAACCTCTTCTCATTCAAGGGCTTTGTGAAGATATCTGCCAATTGCTCTTCAGTGTTGACGTGTATGATATCAATATCTTCCTTCATAACATGATCTCTGAGAAAGTGATGACGAATTTCAATGTGCTTTGTCTTTGAGTGCTGAACTGGGTTGTTGGCAATTTTGATGGCGCTCTCGTTGTCGCAGTAGAGTGGCACTTGCTTCAGATGAATGCCATAGTCTTTGAGTGTTTGCTTCATCCATAGAAGCTGAGCGCAGCAAGATCCAGCAGCAATGTATTCAGATTCAGCAGTGGAGAGAGATACACAGTTCTGCTTCTTTGAAGACCAACATACAAGTGATCGTCCCAGAAAATGACACGTGCCTGATGTAGACTTGTGATCGACCTTATCACCATCATAATTAGCATACGAGAATCCAACTAGATCAAACTCTGAGCCCTTTGGATACCGTAATCCTAGTGTTGGGGTGTGAGCCAAATATCTAAGAATTCGCTTCACAGCTAAGTGATGCAATTCCTTTGGTGCCGCTTGGAACCGGGCACACATGCAAACTCTAAGCATGATATCTCGCCTAGATGCACATAAATAAAGCAAAGAACCAATCATGGAGCGATATATCTTTTAATCAAACTCTTTACCATTGTCGTTGGGACCCAGATGGTGTTTGGCTGGCATTGGCATCGTGTACCCTTTGCAGTCTTGCATTCCAAATTTCTTCAGACAATCTTTGATGTATTTCTCTTGAGATATGAAGATGCCGTTGCGTTGCTGACGTATTTGAAGGCCAAAGAAGAACTTCAGCTCACCCATCATGGACATCTGATATTGCTCTTGCATCATATATCCAAACTCTTCACTGTATTTCTGGTTAGTGCAGCCGAAGATAATGTCATCCACATATATTTGGCACACAAACAATTCACCATTATATGTCTTCGTGAAGAGAGTGGGATCCAGGGAACCAGGTTTGAAGCCTTTGCTCTTCAGGAAGTCTTTGAGTGTGTCATACCAAGCTCGAGGGGCTTGTTTAAGGCCATACAGTGCCTTGTTGAGTTTGTAGACCATGTCAGGATGTTTTGGATCTTCAAAGCCAGGCGGTTGTGCAACATACACTTCTTCTTCAATCTTGCCATTGAGAAAAGCGCTCTTCACATCCATTTGATACAGAAGAATGTTATGATGATTTGCATAGGCCAGCAGTATGCGTATAGCTTCAAGCCTAGCCACAGGAGCAAATGTTTCATCGAAGTCAATTCCTTCAACTTGAGTGTATCCTTGAGCAACGAGACGAGCTTTGTTTCTGACAACTTGACCATGCTCATCTTGCTTGTTGCGATATATCCATTTAGTGCCTATTATATTGTGCTTACGAGGATCAGGACGCTTAACCAGTTCCCATACATTATTCAACTCAAACTGTTGAAGCTCTTCTTGCATAGCTTGAATCCATTCAGGTTCCATGAAGGCTTCATCAACTTTCTTGGGTTCAGATATTGAGACGAATGTGAAGTGCCCACAGAAATTTGCTAGCTGTGTTGCCCTTGAACGAGTGAGTGGACCTGGTGCATTGATGCTATCAATTATTCTCTCAATCTGTACTTCATTTGCAACACGAGGATGAACAGGACGAAGATTTTGCTCTTGCTGATCATTGTCATCGTTAGAAGGATTGTCTTCAGGCTGAGCATTGTCTTCAGGTTGATCAGGTGCAGAGATGATGAGTTCCTCTTCAGGCTGAGCTTCAGACGGTATGATTTCTCCAGTTCCCACGAGTTTGATGGTTTCACTGGATGGTGCTTCATCTAGCACATTTGGCAGGTGCTCTCTTTGCGAGCCGTTAGTCTCATCGAACCGCACATCCACAGTTTCAACCACTTTATAGTAAAAGAGGTTGAAGACTCTGTAGGAGTGCGAATCCTTTCCATATCCAAGCATAAAACCTTCATGTGCTTTTGGTGCAAATTTTGAAGTGTGATGTGGATCCTTGATCCAGCACCTGGCACCAAATACTCTGAAGTAACTGACATTTGGCTTCTTGCCAGTAAGGAGCTCATAGGATGTCTTGTTCATAAGCTTGTGAAGATAAACACGGTTGATGATATGGCATGCAGTATCAATGGCTTCAGGCCAGAACTTCCTTGGATTCTTGTATTCATCGAGAATCGTTCGTGCCATCTCAATAAGTGTTCTGTTCTTGCGTTCCACGACACCATTCTGCTGCGGCGTGTACGGAGCTGAGAATTCATGAGTGATGCCCAAAGTATCAAGATAAGTGTCTAGGCTAGTGTTCTTGAATTCAGTGCCATTGTCACTTATGATGTGCTTGATCTTGACGCCATAGTTGTTCATGGCTCGATTGGCGAAGCGTCTGAAGACATCCTGCACTTCAGTCTTGTAGAGGATTATATGCACCCAGGTATATCTTGAATAATCATCAACAATGACAAAGCCATAGAGACAAGCAGTAGTAGTAAGAGTTGAGTAGTGAGTGGGACCGAAAAGGTCCATGTGGAGCAGTTCGAAAGGTTGAGTCGTTGTCATGATTGTCTTCGAGGGATGCTTGGCCCTCGTCATCTTTCCTGCTTCACAGGCACCACATAAGTGATCCTTCTTGAACTTGACACCCTCGATGCCTATGACATGCTTCTTCTTTGCAAGAGTGTGTAAGTTCCTCATGCCAGCATGCCCTAGCCTCCAATGCCAGAGCCAGCATTCAGAAGCTTTTGCTAGAAGACATACGGCAAGCTGTGGTCCTGCTGAGAAATCTACCACGTACAAATCATCTTTCCGATACCCTTCAAAGACTAAAGACTTGTCAGATTCCATTAGAACAAGGGAACGATATTTTCCAAATATCACAATCATGTTTAAATCGCAAAGCATTGAGACAGACATTAAGTTGAAACCAAGGGATTCAACAAGCATCACTTTATCCATGTGTTGATCCCTTGAGATTGCAACTCTACCTAGACCCAATACCTTGCTTTTACTAGTATCAGCAAATGTGATGTGGCTCTTGTCAGATGGACATAAAGTTGAGTCCATGAGAAGACTTCGCTTGCCAGTCATGTGATTAGTACATCCACTATCAATAATCCATTCTGAAGCAGTAGGTGGGAGCGGAGTAGTCCTTGTCATTTGCATCATCGTCGGTGATGAAGCCATTGTCTTCAGTGTTGAAGATGGACTTGGCAACGTATGTTGTAGCCAGACTTGCAACGCCAGAATCGGAGTCCTCCTCAGACTCCACCTCCGCCTCCTCTGAAGCGGACTCCTCCTCTGAATCCATTTCCTTGCCAACGAATGCACGAGCCTTGCCAGATGAGCTCTTCTTGTGTGATGAAGACTTTGAGGAAGACTTGGAAGAAGACTTTGAGTATTTCTTCTTCTTCTTCTTGTCGTCAGAATCATACTCCTTGCTCTTCTTCTTCTTCTTCTTCTTCTTCTTCTTCTTCTTCTTCTTCTTCTTCTTCTTCTTCTTCTTCTTCTTCTTCTTCTTCTTCTTCTTCTTCTTCTTCTTCTTCTTCTTCTTCTTCTTCTTCTTCTTCTTCTTCTCATTGTCCCACTGTGGACACTCAGAGATGTAGTGGCCAAGTTTCTTGCACTTGTGGCATTTCTTCTTATAATCATGAGCAGAAGCTTCATCATTCCTTGAGCTTGATCGTGAAGACTTTCTGAAGCCTTTCTTCTTGGTGAATTTTTGGAACTTCTTCACAAGCATAGCAAGCTCCTTTCCAATGTCTTCAGGATCATCAGAACTGCAGTCAGATTCTTCTTCAGATGAGGAGACAGCTTTTGCCTTCAAGGCACGAGTTCGCCCATAGTTGGGACCGTAGATGTCTCTTTTCTCAGAAAGCTGAAACTCATGTGTGTTGAGCCTTTCAAGTATGTCAGATGGATCGAGTGTCTTGAAGTCAGGACGTTCTTGAATCATCAGGGCTAGGGTGTCAAATGAGCTGTCAAGTGATCTCAGGAGTGTCTTGACGACTTCATGCTTGGTGATCTCAGTAGCGCCGAGGGCTTGAAGCTCATTTGTGATGTCAGTGAGTCGATCAAACGTGAGCTGGACATTCTCATTGTCGTTTCTCTTGAAGCGGTTGAAGAGGTTGCGAGGGACACTGATTCTTTGATCTCTCTGGGTTGAGACGCTTTTGTTGACCTTGGAAAGCCAGTCCCAGACTACCTTAGATGTTTCCAGAGCACTCACACGGCCATACTGCCCTTTGGTCAGATGACCACAGATGATGTTCTTGGCAGTAGAGTCTAGTTGAATGAACTTCTTGACATTAGCAGTGGTGACACCTTCACCAGCCTTGGGGACGCCATTCTTGACGACATACCCGAGGTCGACATCAATGGCTTCAAGATGCATGCGCATCTTATTCTTCCAGTAGGGATATTCAGTTCCATCGAAGACTGGGCACGCAGCGGAGACTTTGATTATCCCTGCAGTCGACATAGCTAAAACTCCAGGTGGTTAAACCGAATCACACAGAACAAGGGAGTACCTTGCTTTGATACCAATTGAAAGTGCTAGTGATCGACTAGAGGGGGGGTGAATAGGCGTTTTTCATGAAAGTCTTCAAAACATGGAAGTTTCAAAGACAAATGATAGAGATAAACCTATTACCATGCAACGGAAGGTAGACTACACTAAGCAAGCCATAGTCGAGTATTCAATGAAGTGAAAGCACAACGACTAATAGCAGATAGGCAGTATAGATCAGGTAGGAAGATAGTATGAAGCCAATCAGAACAAGCAGTCACTCAGTGAAGACAAAGGATAATGCAAACAAGCAATGACTTCACAAGGACCAACTGTAAATAAAGAGATGGGAAGGATAGAACCAGTGACTCGTTGAAGACAATGATTTGTTGGACCACTTCCAGTTGTTGTGACAACTGTACGTCTGGTTAGGGAGGCTGAGATTCAACTCAGAAGACCGTGTCTTCACCTTATTCCCCTTGAGCTAAGGACACCCAGTCCTCGCCCAATCACTCTAGTAAGTCTTCAAGGTAGACTTCCAAACCTTCACAGACTTCGTTCACCGGCAATCCACAATGACTCTTGGATGCTCAGAACATGACGCCTAACCGGCTGGAGGATTCACAGTCCTCAAGTGTAATAAGTCTTCAGATCACACAGACAGGAAGACTTCAGTGATACCTAACACTCTTTGGCTCTGGGTGTTTAGGGCTTTGTCCTCGCAAGGAATTCTCTCTCAAAGGCTTCGAGGTGGGTTGCTCTCAAACGAGAAAAGCCGTACACTAACTCTGAGCAGCCAACCGTTTATGGTTGTAGGGGGTGGGCTATTTATAGCCACTAGGCAACCCGACCTGATTTGTCCGAAATGACCCTGGGTCACTAAAGAACTGACACGTGTTCCAACGGTCAGATTTCAAACACACACGGCAACTTTACTTGGGCTACAAGGAAAGCTGACTTATCCAACTCTGAATAAGATTTGCTCTCATAGTCTTCACTCGAAGATATAGGATTTTGGTTAAGCATCACTTCAGTCATTCTGACTGGTTCTCTTGGACCCCACTTAACAGTACGGTGGTTCCTATGACTCAACAAAGAAGAAAAAGAACGACGAAACAACTAAGTCTTCGCGCTCCATAGTCTTCACGCGATGTCTTCTCTTGTCATAGTCTTCAATGTGAATGTCTTCACATACCACTTTTGACTTCAATGTCTTCATACATTTTTAGGGGTCATCTCTGGTAGGAAAACCGAATCAATGAGGGACTTCTACCTATGTTATCCTGCAATTCTCACAAACACATTAGTCCCTCAACCAGGTTTGTCGTCAATATTCCAAAACCAACTAGGGGTGGCACTAGATGCACTTACAGCACCAATTGTTCTAAGGAATGGTCTACCAAGAATAATAGGACATGAAGGATTGCAATCTATGTCAAGAACAATAAAATCTACGGGCACATAGTTCCTATTTGCAACAATAAGAACATCATTAATTCTTCCCATAGTTTTCTTAATAGTGGAATCTGCAAGGTTCAAGTTTAAAGAACAATCATCAAATTCATGGAATCCTAGCAAATCACATAAAGTTTTCGGAATCGTGGAAACACTAGCACCCAAATCACACAAAGCATAGCATTCATGATCTTTAATTTTAATTTTAATAGTAGGTTCCCACTCATGATAAAGTTTTCTAGGGATAGAAACTTCCAACTCAAGTTTTTCTTCATAATATTGCATCAAAGCATCAACGATATGTTTAATAAAAGCTTTATTTTGACTATAAGGATGAGGAGAATTTAGCATGGATTGCAACAAGGAAATACAATCTAGCAAAGAGCAATTATCATAATTAAATTCCTTGAAATCCAAGATAGTGGGTTCATTGCTATTTAAAGTTTTGACCTCTTCAATCCCACTTTTATCAATTTTTGCATCAAGATATAAAATCTCCGAATTTTTGGAACGCCTTCTACGTAAAGGTGGCTCATCTTCAGTCCCATCATTATCAAGATTCATATTGCAAAAAAAAGATTTAATAACTAGAAGAACACACTTTCACGAAGCAATCTTTCTTAGCATGCATCCTAGAGGTTCTTTCTTTGCACTCATGAATGGAAATTCTCATGGGTTTGAGAGACTCATTGATATCATGCTTAGGTGGAATAGATCTAAGTTTCAAATAATCAACATCAAGAGAAATTCTATCAATGTTCCTAGCCAATTCATCAACCTGAAGCAATTTTTCTTCAAGCAAAACATTGAAATTCTTTTGCGAATTCATAAACTCCTTAACACTAGTCTCAAATTCAGAGGGCATCTTATTAAAATTTCCATAAGAATTGTTGTAGGAATTACCATAATTATTAGAGGAATTACTAGGAAACGGCCTAGAATTAAAATTACCTCTATACGTGTTATTACCAAAATTGTTCCTACCAACAAAATTCACATCCATAGATTCATTATGATTCTCAATCAAGGTAGACAAAGGCACATCATTAGGATCAGAGGAAACACTCTTATTAGCAAACGATTTCATAAGTTCATCCATCTTTCCACTCAAAACATTAATTTCTTCTATCCCATGCACTTTTTTATTAGTAGATCTTTCGGTGTGCCATTGAGAATGATTAACCATAATATTATCTAGGAGTTTAGTAGCTTATCCTAAAGTGATTTCCATAAAAGTGCCTCCCACGGCCGAATCTAAAAGATTTCTAGAAGCAAAATTCAATCCGGCATAAAAATTTGTATAATCATCCAAAGATTCAAACCATGTGTAGGGCAATTACGTATCATTAATTTCATCCTCTCCCAAGCTTGTGCAACATGTTCATGATCAAGTTGCTTAAAATTCATAATATCGTTTCTAAGAGAGATGATTTTAGCGGGAGGAAAATACTTAGAGATAAAAGCATCTTTGCACTTATTCCATGATCAATACTATTTTTAGGCAAAGATGAAAACCAAGCTTTAGCATGATCTCTAAGGGAAAAAGGAAATAGCTTCAATTTAACAATATCATTGTCCACATTTTTCTTCTTTTGCGTATCACACAAATCAACAAAGCTATTTAGATGGGTAGTGGCATCTTCGCTAGGAAGGCCGGCGAATTGATCTTTCATGACAAGATTCAACAAAGCAGCATTAATTTCACAAGATTCAGCATCGGTAAAAGGAGCAATAGGAGTGCTAAGAAAATCATTGTTGTTGGTATTGGCAAAGTCACACAATTTAGTATTGTCTTGAGCCATCGTGACAAGCAAGCAATCCAACACACGAGCAAACAAGAAGGAAGCAAAAAAGAGGCGAACGGAAAAGAGAGGGCGAATAAAACAGCAAGGGTGAAGTGGGGAGAGGAAAACGAGAGGCAAATGACAAATAATGTAATGCGAGGGATAACAGTTTGTGATGGGTATTTGGTATGTCTTGACTTGGGCGTAGACTCCCCGGCAACGGCGCTAGAAATGGCTCATTGTCGGGAGTCAAATCTTGACTTGACTTGGCGCGAATCTCCCCGGTAACGATGCAAGAAATCCTTCTTGCTACCTCTTCAGCACTGCGTTGGTTTTCCCTTGAAGAGGAAAGGGTGATGCAGTAAAGTAGCGTAAGTATTCCCCTTGGTTTTTGAGAAGCAAGGTATCAATCCAGTAGGAGATCACACTCGAGTCCCACACACCTACACAAACAAATAAGAACCTCGCAACCAACGCGATAAAGGGGTTGTCAATCCCTTCACGGTCACTTACGAGAGTGAGATCTGATAGATATGATAAGATAATATTTTTGGTATTTTTATGATAAAGAGAAATAAAGATGCAAAGTAAAATACACGACAATAGAAATAGCTAAGTGTTGGAAGATTAATATGATGGAAGATAGACCCGGGGGCCATAGGTTTCACTAGTGGCTTCTCTCAAGAGCATAAGTATTATGGTGGGTAAACGAATTACTATCGAGCAATTGATAGAATTGAGCATAGTTATGAGAATATCTAGGTATGATCGTGTATATAGGCATCACGTCCATGACAAGTAGACCGAAACTATTCTGCATCTACTACTATTACTCCACACATCGACCGCTATCCAACATGCATCTAGAGTATTAAGTTCATAAGAACAGAGTAATGCTTTAAGCAAGATGACATGATGTAGAGGGATAAACTCATGCAATATGATATAAACCCCATCTTTTTATCCTCGATGGAAACAATACAATACGTGTCATTTCCCCTACTGTCACTGGGATCGAGCACCGCAAGACTGAACCCAAAGCTAAGCACTTCTCCCATTGCAAGAAAGATCAATCTAGTAGGCCAAACCAAACTGATAATTCGAAGAGACTTGCAAAGATAAACCAATCATGCATAAAAGAATTCAGAGAAGAATCAAATATTGTTCATAGATAAACTTGATCATAAACCCACAATTCATCGGATCTCGACAAACACACCGCAAAATAAGATTACATCGAATAGATCTCCAAGAAGATCGAGGAGAACTTTGTATTGAGATTCAAGGAGAGAGAGAAGAAGCCATCTAGCTACTAGTTATGGACCCGAAGGTCTGAAGTAAACTACTCACACATCATCGGAGAGGCCATGGAGTTGATGTAGAGGCCCTCCATGATCAATGCCCCCTCCGATAGAGCTCCACAAAAGGCCCCAAGATGAGATCTCTCGGGTACAGAAGGTTGCGGCGGTGGAATTATTTTTTGGTGGTGCTCCTGGATGTTTGTGGGGTACGTGGACTTATATAGGAGGAAGAAGTAGGTCGGTGGAGCAACGAGGGGCCCAAGAGGGTGGAGGGTGCGCCCAGGGGGGTAGGCAAGCCCCCTGCCTCGTGGCCTCCTCGATTGTTTCTTGATGCCCACTCCAAGTCTCCTGGATCATGTTTGTTGAGAAAATCACGTTCCTGAAGGTTTCATTCCGTTTGGACTTTGTTTGATATTCCTTTTCTGCGAAACACTAAAATAGGCAAAAAAACAACAATTTGGGCCGGGCCTCTGGTTAATAGGTTAGTCCCAAAAATAATATAAAAGTGTAAAATAAATCCCATTAACATCCAAAACAGATAATTTAATAGCATGGAGCAATCAAAAATTATAGATACATGGAGACGTATCATCTGTGTATAAGGTTTTCCCTAGTAGTGTAGAGGCAATAATAAAGTTGTTATTTATACTTCCTTATATTGTGATAAATGTTTATTATTCAGGCTAGAATTGAATTAACCGGAAACTTGATACATGTGTGAATACATAGACAAAACGAAGTGTCCCTAGTATGCCTCTACTATACTAGCTCGTTAATCAAAGATGGTTAAGTTTCCTGACCATAGACATGTTTTGCCATTTGATGAACGGGATCACATCATTAGGAGAATGATGTGATGGACAAGACCCATATGTTAGCTTAGCATAATGACTGTTAAGTTTTATTGTTATTGCTTTCTTCATGACTTATACATACTTCCTCTAACTATGAGATTATGCAATTCCCAAATAGCGGAGGAACACCTTGTGTGCTATCAAACATCACAACATAACTAGGTGATCATAAATATGCTCTACAGGTCTCTCCGAAGGTGTTTGTTGGGTTGGCATAGATCAAGATTAGGATTTGTCACTCCGAGTATCAGAGAGGTATCTCTGGGCCCTCTCGGTAATGCACATACTATAAGCCTTGCAAGTAATGTGACTAATGACTTAGTTGCGGGATGATGCATTATGAAACGAGTAAAGAGACTTGCCGATAACGAGATTGAACTAGGTGTGAGGATACCGGCGATCGAATCTCGGGCAAGTAACATACCAATGACAAACGGAATGACGTATGGTGTTATTGCGGTTTGACCGATAAAGATCTTCGTAGAATATGTAGGAACCGATATGAGCATCCAGGTTCCGCTGTTGGTTATTGATCAGAGATATGTCTCGGTCATGTCTACATAGTTCTCGAACCCGCAGGGTCCGCACGCTTAACGTTCGATGACGATTTGTATTATGAGTTATGTGTTTTGGTGACTGAAGGTTGTTTGAAGTCCCGGATGAGATCACGGATATGACGAGGAGTCTCAAAATAGTCGAGAGGTAAAGATTGATATATTGGACGATAGTATTTGGACATCGGAATGGTTTCGGGACATTTCGGATATTTATCAGAGTACCAAGGGGTTACCGGAGCCCCCCGAGGAAAGTAATGGGCCTACATGGGCGATAGGGGAGAGGGGAGGCAGCCCACAAGGGGTGGCCGCGCCCCCCTCCCATAGGGAGTCCGAATTGGACTAGGAGAGGGGCGTGCCCCCCTTTCCTTCTCATCTTCCCTCTCCCTTCCCTCTCCCTTCCCTCTTTCCCCTCCATGAGAAGGAAAAAAGAGGGGGGCCGAATCCTACTAGGACTGGAGTCCTAGTAGGACTCCCCTCTCCTTGGCACGCCCCTGGTGGCCGGCCTCCTCCTCTCCTCCTTTATATCCGGGGGTAGGGGCACCCCAAAGTACAACAATTGTTCTCTTAGCCGTGTGCGGTGCCCCCCTCCACAGTTTACTCCTCCGGTCATAGCGTCGTAGTGCTTAGGCGAAGCCCTGCGTGGATCACATCACCATCACCGTCATCACGCTGTCGTGCTGAAGAAACTCTCCCTCGACCCTCTGCTGGATCAAGAGTTTGAGGGACGTCATCGAGCTGAATGTGTGCTGAACTCGGAGGTGCCGTACGTTCGGTACTTGATCGGTTGGATCGCGAAGACGTTCAACTACATCAATCGCGTTAACCTAACGCTTCCGCTTTCGGTCTACGAGGGTACATGGACACACTCTCCCCCTTTCGTTGGTATGCTTCTCCTAGATAGATCTTGCATGATCGTAGGAAGTTTTTTGAAATTGAATGCTACGTTCCCCAACACATACGTCTGTCAGGTGTTGGTAGCCCCAAATATCTTTCCTCAAACCCAACATTCTCAACATGCAATATTGTACGTACATCAACTTGCTGATTGGAAGGGAATGTCAAACAAAATAAAAGTGAGCATCTTCTAGAATTTAACATTGCCCAGTAGCAGATGTGTAGTGGTTTAAAATACTTCTAACTTCTATTGCTTGGTCATGGTTTGCTTTGAAGAAAAGTAATATGTCATCTATGAAAAGGAGATCAGATATTGTTGGGAGACATAGTAGAAAACAAAACAAAAAATTGGTCTATGGTCAAGATCCTAGGATTACTATGAAAATGCATACAAGGTTAGATCAAATCATTACCACCTTCGAGTTGCAGCGGAAAAAGAGTTGGTGTAGATCATTCTTGAATCCGTCGATCTGTCCCACGAATGATCCCTCGAAGAAAAGATCGAAAGAACAATCTCTCTTAGTATTGCACGCATACAGTCTTGATGATCCGATAGCGATTCACCGTTCAAAGCTTTGAGTCGCCGAAGAACTAGAGGAGGGAGAAGAGAAACTCACGGGCTTCTCTATCATGAGGAACTAGAGAGGACTAGAGAGGGGGTGCCCAGATCAAAGGGACTTGTGTGTCTCAAGGGGGCGCCCCCTCATGTATATATAGGTATAGGGGAGAGGGGTGGGCGACTTGGGGAGGGTTCCCCTCCTTGGCTCGTCGGCCAAGGAAGGAGGAGTCCCCCCCCCCCCCCAACTTCATCCCGACATATCCTATATGACGCCCGTGTGTGTCCGTTCATCACTGCTTCGCTGAAGCGAAGCGAGCAAACGAGGCACACCGGCCCACTTCAAGCGAGAACCTAGTTTTGGGAACCTACTGAACCATTTTTCCCTTTTTTTGGGTTTTGTGTTTTTTTTTGTGTTTTTGTGTGTTTCTATTCTTTCATTTTATCTTTTTTTCATTTTTATTTTTATACTTTGTTTTCAAGAAAATGTTTGAAATTCCAAATTTTGTTCATGATTTCAAAAATTGTTCATGGATTTCAAATTTTGTTCACTTTTAGAAAACATTTGTTCACAATTTTAAAATTGTTCAGCGTATATCACAAAATGTTCAATATGTATTTAATATTTGTTTAACGTATATAACAAAATTGCTCAATGTGTAGTTAAAAATTGTTCAACGTATATTACAAAAATGTTCAATGTATATTTAAAATTTGTTCATCATATATCATGAAAATGTACACTGTGTAGTTAAAATTGTTCGGCGTATTTTTACAAAAAATTCAATGTATTTTTTGAAACTTATTTTTATTTTTTTCTTGAGTACGCAAAGCTTGCGTATCATTGCATTGATAGAAGAAATAGAATGAGTACAGATAGGGGTACAACACATGACACGGACGCAGGCAGGCGTGAACATGGTCCCTGGAGCAGAAAGGAAAGGGATGCTCGACCCAAGAGAGGATACATCACAGCTAAACCTACCAAACCCGAACCAAGAGTGGCAACACTGAACCAACTAGAGCATCAACATCTCGAGAACCAAAACCGGGGACACCACGAGCAAGCAAGATGGCGCCTTCAAGAAGGAGGACAACGTCGAGATGCCAGCGCCATCCGATGCAAAGGAACCGGACCTAGGGTTTCCCCTGAGCTCAAAGAGGGGTGCAGCTGAGGGCCTTAAGAGTGCCTCCAAGACGGAAACGACATCCGCAGACGCCGCCGCTGCCAGCATCGGCAAGCCGAGCCAGGATTTCTCCCTGGCCTAAGGCTGAGCAATCCCATAGCCATCTGAAAACGAAGATGAGGAAGCCAAAGCCGGTCGGAGTCACCATGTCGGAAGCGGGTTGGCGGGGTTGCAACTGCCTTCGGAGGGTGGCACCGCCTCCGAATCCCTGAGCATTGGATCTAGCAAAAGCGGAGGCTTTGAGGCGTACAAGGTAGGGCGGGCGCGAAGCAAGCCACAAGGGGGTGGGGCGACAGCGATCGGCAATGCCGGCAAGCAAGGACTGGAGGGACGCAGATCCTGGTTACCGTGTCCATAGTCATCGGGACATCGCGGAGCCAGGCAAGCTAGAACGAATGCAGTTGTTGGGTCATCGAGGCCAGAGCTGCCCGACAGAGGACGTCGGCAACCATGGACACCGGAAGGGACACAGGTCCAAGGTTGTCGGGGTTGGAGTAGTGCCAGCAAGGACCCGCCTTGAGGGCTTCAAGAACCACCACTAGCACTGTATACTTGTCGCCACCATGAGAGCCGTCGCTGTGCCTCGGGGGAGAGGATGGGCCGCTGGTGGCGAGGGGGCCGCAAGCAGGAAGATGCCGCTTACACCCTTGAGACTGGCTGCAGATCCCGCACCCAATCGAAGGACAGCATCACCAGCAGGGCTGGGCCACGCATGGAGGGGGAGGGAGAACTGCTAGGGACGGTGCCCTGTGGCCGAGGCTGGCACATAGTGGCCATCGCTGGACTGACAGTGCGATAGAGGTCTCCTCTCCTAAAGCCTTCGAAGACTTTGGATTTGTCAGATTCCATGAGTACTATGCAATGATATTTGCCAAGGATGACAACCATATCAAGATTACAAAGCATTGAGACAAACATGAGGTTGAATCCGAGGGACTCGACAAGCATGCCTTTGTCCATGTGTCGATCCTTTGAGATTGCAACCCTACCTAGACCCAATATGTTGCTTTTTTCCTTTATCAACATAGGTGATATGCTTCAGATGTGATGGAGATAGAGCAGAGTCCATGAGCAAGTTCTTGTCACCAGTCATGTGATTTGTACATTGACTATTGAGGAACCATTTAGTAGCTTTGAGAGATTCATCCTGTAGGTGAACTAGTGCATCTTACAAACTCATATACTTCATAGTGAAGAATATAACATCAAATTCATCAGATAGAATTTCATCAAGTAGTGCAATAGATACAACAATAAGGACATGAGAAATGAGTAATTCATTTCTTCATGATTAGCTTGCGTCCTTTCAAGCATTCTCAGGTCTCCAGCAAATTCTCCAGACGTTCAAGCTTGTCTGGAGACCTCACCCTACATAAGAGATTAGTTCTTCTTGTTCACCACCCACATCTGGAGGGGTAGCAAAGAGTTCATCATTCTGCGAGCTCCATATGAGAAAGGTGGCATCGAAGCCAGTGCACTTCGTCTCACAGAAGAGGGGTCAGAGCATGCATATGAATAAGTAGAGAAATTCTTCGAGGACTTATGAACATAATGATTTGAAGAATAATGCACATATTCATGACTCTTAGATTTTCCCTGTGAAACAGAAGCATTAGCACGAGGATAAGTGTACTTTTGACCATATGAGGAATTTGATCATATGAAGACTTTCACTACTGCAGGATGGTGCTAACGCGACGCTATGATCAGAGACCCTTCGACGAAACTGTGTGCGATGCAATAATCGCAAACGGTGATGTAAAAAACCATCAAAAAATATGCAAAACGTTTGCGATGACACATGCATCAAACACAGTTCATATTTTAGTTGTGTGTGTGATGCATGGCATATAGTTCAGTTCAATGAACTGTTTCCATGAGGAACGAGAATAGAAACGGGCAGCTAGATGAAGGTGTGTGCGGTAGAGGGCAAATTGTTCACTTGGATGAACTGTTTGCATTGAGCCAAGATAACAGAAACGACTCAATATAACAAGATGTGTGTGATACGCGGCAAACAGGTCTGTAATCAGAAATGTGTGCGAAGACCGATAATAACACAAATGATTGCTGCTAATAAGACGTGTGTGTTGTGCGTTGGGATTGCATACAGAACAACAACAACACACACACACACACACATAAGGACATGGTTGCATAACCAAATTAAACATCCAATTACATAGGTGGCTACTACACACATGACATTTGCACACCCAAAGTAAACTATTACATGCATAATTACATAGGTGGCTACTACACACATGACATTTCCACACACCAAAGTCAACTATATATTACATGCATAATTAAGTAGGATAAACGATCATCTGATCATCATCTACTTCTTGGGACGTTTGCCGCTACTGCTCTGCTTGTGGCTCGATCCGGCCTCGTTGATCTCGGTAATGAGGCACTTCCTCATGTCAACAATCCGCTAGTGCATCTCGTAGCATGTGTACACGCTCTTGGCCACGAACCTAAGGTGAGGTTCATCCAGTTGCCACATCCAGGCCTCGTGCCAGGATACGGGATGTGTTCTGTTGGCATCTTGCTTCATCTTTTCGTAGTATGGGTCGATGATGGACGAAGCGAGTTCAACCATGGAGTCCTTCTTCGTGCTGCCCAGACCCTGTAGTGCTCAGTGATTTCGACAATGTTCTTGATGACCCACAAGTATATGTGATCAATCGTAGTCCTTTTGATAAGTAAGAGTGTTGAACCCAACGAGGAGCAGAAGGAAATGACAAGTGGTTTTCAACAAGGTATTCTCTACAAGCACTGAAATTATAAGTAACGAGTAGTTTGATAGCACGAGCAAGTAATGGTAATGGTAACAAAAGTGCAGCAAGGTAGCCCAATCCTTTTGAGGCAAAGGACATGCCAAAACAGTCTCTTATGATAAGCGAAGCATTCTTGAGGGTACACGGGAATTTCATCTAGTCACTTTCATCATGTTGGTTTGATTTGTGTTCGCTACTTTGATAATTTGATATGTGGGTGGACCGGTGCTTAGGTGATGTTCTTACTTGAACAAACCTCCTACTTATGATTAACCCCCTCACAAGCATCCACAACTACGAGAAAAGTATTAAGAATAAATTTTAACCATAGCATTGAACTTTTGGATCCAAATCAGTCCCTTACGGAATAGCGCATAAACTAGGGTTTAAGCTTCTGTCACTCTCGCAACCCATCATCTAATAAATAGTCTACAATGCATTCCCTGAGGCCCAAATATGGTGAAGTGTCATGTAGTCAACGTTCACACGACACCACTAAGGGAATCACAACATATGTACCATCGAAATATCGGACACATATCAAGTTCACATGATTACTTGCAACAAGATTTTTCCCATGACCTCAAGAACAAAAGTAATTACTCACAAATCATAATCATGCTCAAGATCAGAGGGGTATTAAATAGCATAATTGATCTGAACATATAATCTTCTACCAAAGAAACCATATAGTAATCAACTACAAGATGTAATCAACACTACTAGCACCCACAAGTACCAATCTATAGTTCTGGGACAAGGATTGAACACAAGATATGAACTAGGGTTTGAGAGGAGATGGTGCTGTTGAAGATGTTGATGGAGATTGCCTCCCCAAGATGGGAGAGTTGTTGCTGATGATGATGACGATGATTTCCCCCTCAGGGAGTGAAGTTCCCCCGACGGAATTGCTCCGCCGGATGGCAAAAGTGCTCCTGCCCAAGCCTCGAGACGGCGGCACTTCGGCTCAAAATACCTCTCCTTATTTTTTCTAGGTCAAAATGACTTATATACCAGAAGAGGGGCACCAGAGGTGGGCCAAGGAGGGCACAACCCACCAGGGAGCGCCTGGGCCTCCTAGCGCGCCCAGGTGGGTTATGCCCACTTGGTGGCCCCCCTTTATTCATTGGGTTACCTGCCAGCAAGCGCTATTGTTTCACGCTCCTTGCTAGGCATAAAGCAAGGATCTAAGTTTTGTCATCCTTCTTCTTAATTCCCTTAGAGGTGATTTCATCTTGAGGTTTTGTGAAAACAACATAAAACATATTGATCGTAGAAACTTTAGCACTATTAAGTTGCCCATTATCATAACCACATTGATTTCCGGCAACAATCCAAGAGTAGTGTTGATTAACATTATTAAAAACTTGTTGAATTACATCTAGAATGGGGGCTTCCTTTTTAAGATTCTCATCAAAGATTTTATTATCCCCAAGCAAATGTCTTAACGCATAATCACTATTGTAAAGAATTTCATCTATCACGGGCTTTTCATGATTCATACCATAGAAATCGAAGATTTCCCTAGCTTCCTGTATGATATAGTCAAACTCTTTCATAAGAACGAGAGTGGCCAACTTTTTAGCCTTAGGGTTCTTTATAACGAGGAGCTCAAAAAACAATCTTTGCAAAGTAGGATGGGTACGGATAAATTTAATTTCAAGTTTCAGAACTAGTGCTGGAATAGCATCCGCATAAGATCTAGTAGTTCTAAGTATAGGAGCATCATCAAGACTTAGATTTCCCACGCAATTGAAAAATTCTTGGATATGTTCCTTTCCCATAACATTACCTTGCCCCAAGATAAAAGTTTTAGCATCCAGACTGCCCGTACGTCAGATCCTAGGAGTTAGGCCATCATCTGTTGGTGCCATACCAAAATCACTCATGGTTGCAAGCAAAGGATAGATCTAACGAGAAAACGGCGAACGAAAAAGAGGTCGAATAAAACGGAAATTTTTTGTGAAGTGGGGGAGAGGAAAACAGAAAATAATGTAAATTGCAAGGAGATGAGATTTGTGATTAGGAACCTGGTAGATGTAGATGATCCTCCCCGGCAACGACGCCAAATATTCCTTTTGATGCGGCTTGAAGCTACATCGGTATTTTCCCAAAGAGGAAGGGGTCATGCAACATAGCGACGGTAGGTATTTCCCTCAGTGATGAAACCAAGGTTATCGAACCAGTAGGAGAACCAAGCAACACTACGTAAACAGCACCTGCGCACAAATAACAAATACTCGCAACCCACGTGTAAAAGGGGCTATCAATCCCTTTCGGGTAACAGTGCCACAAATTGGCAAACGGACGTGATAGAGTTGGAAATATTGATAGATCAAACTCCAAATAAAATAAATTGCAGCAAGGTATTTTTGTATTTTTGGGTTTAATAGATCTAAAAATAAAAGGCAAATAAAATAGATCGCAAAGGCAAATAATATGAGAAAGAGACCCGGGGGCCGTAGGTTTCACTAGTGGCTTTTCTCTAGAAAAATAGCAAACTGTGGGTAAATGAATTACTGTTGGGCAATTTATAGAACTTCAAATAATCATGATGATATCCAGGCAATGATCATTATATAGGCATCACGTCCAAGATTAGTAGACCGACTCCTGCCTGCATCTACTACTATTACTCCACACATCGACCGCTATCCAGCATGCATCTAGTGTATTAAGTTCATGGAGAAACGGAGTAATGCAATAAGAATGATGACATGATGTGGACAAGATCTATTTATGTAGAAATAGACCCCATCGTTTTATCCTTAGTAGCAATAATACATACGTGTCGGTTCCCCTTCTGTCATTGGGATCAAGCACCGTAAGATCGAACCCACTACAAAGCACCTCTTCCCATTGCAAGATAAATAGATCAAGTTGGCCAAACAAAACCCAAATATCAGAGAAGAAATACAAGGCTATAAGCAATCATGCATATAAGAGATCAAAGAAACTCGAATAACTTTCATGGATAAAAAGAGATAGATCTGATCATAAACTCAAAGTTCATCGGATCCCAACAAACACACCATAAAAGAGTTACGTCATATGGCTCTCCAAGAGACCATTGTATTGAGAATCAAACGAGAGAGAGGAAGCCATCTAGCTACTAACTACGGACCCGAAGGTCTACAAAGAACTACTCACGCATTATCGGAGAGGCACCAATGGAAGTGGTGAACCCCTCCGTGATGGTGTCTAGATTGGATCTGGTGGTTCTGGACTCTGCGGCGGCTGGAATTTATTTTTGTCGACTCCCCTAGGGTTTCTGGAATATTGGGGTATTTATAGAGCAAAGAGGCGGGCCGGGGGGCACCCGTGGTGGGCACAACCCACCAGGGCGCGACTGGGCCCCCAAGCGCGTCCTGGTGGGTTGTGCTCCCCTCGGAGAACCCCTAGGCGCTTCTCCAGCCCATTGGGTGTCTTCTGGTCCAAAAAAATAATAAAAAGTTTCGCTGCGTTTGGACTCCATTTGATATTGATTACCTGCGATGTAAAAAACATGCCAAAAACAACAACTGGCACTTGGCACTATGTCAATAGGTTAGTACCAAAAACTGATCTAAAATGACTAAAAATGATTATAAAACATCCAAGAATGATAATATAACAGTATGGAACAATAAAAATTATAGATACGTTGGAGACGTATCATAGACTTCTCATGAATAGGTAACAATTCATCACAACATCGAAGTATAAAGCATAAACTCTATTGGAAACCAACAAACTACGTTCTCAGTCAACTTTGCAACTACAATTCATCATCTTTTTTGGAAGGGTCACGTATCGGAGCCTTTTTGGCACGTGCACATACTCAACCATCATATAGTCTTCTATGATTGCTAATACTCACCGCATACACATGAGCAAAATCTTTCAACCGGACACATAGAAAGATAGGGGCTTATAGTTTCGCCTCCCAACGTACTCACCTCAAGGGTGATGTCAACAATAATAACTCATGCCACCCATATCCAACTGGATATATGTGCCTAGATCTTTCCTCACCACATGATGCTTGCCAAAAGAGAAAATAAAAAGGAGTAGAGAGAAATACTTTGACTCCTGCATAAAAGTAAATACATAAAAGTGAAGATAGACCCTTCGCAGAGGGAAGCAGAGGTTGCCATGCGCTTTTTGTTTGTATGCTTAATCTCTTAGTGCAAAAGAATGTCACGTTATATTGCCCTTATGATAGCAACCTTTATTATGCAGTCTGTCGCTTTTATTCTTTGCCATCACAAGTTCGTACAACGCTCAATTTTCTATTACACCAAATGATCCAACACTTTTAGAAGCAATTTTTATTGCTTTATTCCACCGATGAGAACTTACTTGAAGGATCTTACTCAATCCATAGGTAGGTATGGTGGACCCTCAAATAAGATGTGGGTTTAAGGGTTTTTGGATGCACAAGTAGTTTCTCTACTTGGTGCGGAATTTTCGGCTAGCAAAGATAGGGGGCAAGCACCACTTGTTAAAGGATCTATGACAATATAACTTCTATGTGAATATGAATAAACATAAATCATTACATTGTCTTCCTTGTCCAACATCAACAATTTTGGCATATAATAATTCGATGGGGGCTCACAATCATAAAAGATGTCCAAGATAGTGTATTTGCATGTGAATCTTCTCTTCCTTTATTAATTCTTTCATGAATTGCATCATTGACCAATGCTATGTTTATAAATCTCCAATAGAATTTTCTACTTATACTCTTCCTTATGTGATGTCATTACTTACCATAAGATTAGCATATGATCTTTTTCATTTATTTCCTTTCCTTTTATTGAACAATAAAGTAAATGTAGCACCCAGACCTCAAATAGTCTGATATCTGTGCTCCGGTGTCATCCCTGGATCAGTAATGTTGACACCACACAGTACTCGGAGGATTTATAGCAGAGTAGCAATCACACACTTATTACATCGAGTGTCTCAAAAGAGAACTTATTACAATAAATATGGCTTAAGGCCATCTAATAAATATGGCTGGGCAGCTAGGGTTTTTCCCGGGGGGGCTGGGCCGGCTTTTAAAGGCCACCTCGGGCCGGAGTCCTATCCGGACACGGCCCGTAGGTCGGTTCGTTTTTTTAATTATTTCGCTCGGAAGAAAAATAAAAAGAAATACTAAACGAACTCCAAAAATTCCGAAATAATTTTTCACGGGCTTCTAAAATCAAGCCGCACAAGGTGAACATTTATTTGGGACCTAAATGCAATTTTGAAAAACGCACATTTTTCCTAAATTCAAATAAAACACCGAAAAACTCTGAAATAAAATCTTATTTGATTTTATTATTAAATCCTAAATATTTCTTTATTTTGGGAAAGTCATTTTATTCCCTCTCTCATATTTTTGTAATAGAAATAATTGATGATAAAATAAATAAAATTAAATGATCCTATTTTCAAAATTTGAGAAAACTCAAATATGAAAATAACGAAATCCCCAACTCTCTCCGTGGGTCATTGAGTTGCGTAGAATTTCTAGGATCAACCAAAATGCAAAAATAAAATATGATATGCATTGATGATCTAATGTATAACATTCCAAATTGAAAATTTGGGATGTTACAAACCTACCCCCCTTATGATGAATCTCGCCCTCGAGATTCGGGTTGGCTAGAAAATAGGTGAGGGTGGTCCTTTAGCAAATCTTCCTCTCACTCCCAGGTGGCTTCATCCTCTGTGTGGTGGCTCCACTGAACTTTGCAAAACTTGATAACCTTGCTGCGGGTAACTCGGCTGGCAAACTCGAGGATCTTAATTGGCTTCTCCTCGTAGGTCAAATTGTTATCCAACTGAATAGTTTCCAATGGCACTGTGTCTCTCAAGGATATGTCAGCCATCTCCGCGTGACATTTCTTCAACTGGGAAACATGGAACACATCATGAACTCCTGACAATCCTTCGGGCAATTCCAACTTGTAGGCCACTTCTCCCATACGCTCCAAAACTCCATATGGTCCTACAAATCGTGGTGCTAACTTCCCTTTAACTCCAAAATGCTTTGTTCCCCGAAGTGGAGATACTCGAAGATAAGCTCTATCTCCGAATTCGTAAACTGTCTCCTTGCGTTTAGAATCTGCATAACTTTTCTGTCTGGACTGGGCTACCTTGAGCCTATCGTGAATCAACTTCACCTTCTGTTCAGACTCTTTAATCAAGTCAGGTCCAAACAACTGGCGGTCTCCAACTTTGTCCCATGATAACGGTGTCCTGCACCTCCTTTCGTACAATGCTTCGAAAGGGGCCATCTTTAAACTGGTTTGGTAACTGTTGTTGTAAGAGAACTCTGCATATGGCAAATTATCGTCCCAACTAGATCCATAATCTAGCGCACAAGCTCTCAGCATATCCTCCAAAATCTGATTGACTCTCTTGGTCTGTCCATCTGTCTGTGGATGAAAAGCTGTACTGAATTCTAGCCTGGTTCCCAAAGTTTCGTGCAACTGTTTCCAGAACTTTGAGGTAAACTGGGTTCCTCTATCTGATATGATACTCCTTGGAACTCCATGCAGACATACGATCCTGGTCATGTATATCTTTGCCAACTTAGCACTGGTGTAAGTGGTTTTTACCGGGATGAAATGAGCTACCTTCGTCAATCGATCAACTACAACCCAAATCGAGTCATAGCCTGAACGAGTCCTGGGTAATCCCGTGATAAAATCCATGCCTAGCTTATCCCACTTCCATTCGGGTATCGGCAATGGTTGTAACAATCCCGCTAGCTTCTGATGCTCTGCCTTCACTCTCTGACATACATCACAAACTGCTACATACTCCGCAATATCCTTCTTCATTCCGGTCCACCAGAAAATATCCTTCAAATCCAAATACATCTTGGTATTTCCTGGGTGAATCGAATACGGTGAGTCATGTGCCTCTTACAAAATGAACTTCCTGATCTCCGGGTCATTGGGTACGTAAACGCGGTCTTCAAACCATAGGGTGTCGTGCTCATCCTCACGAAATCCTTTAGCTTTTCCTTTGCTCAGTTTCTCCTTTATAGCGGCAATATCTTTGTTAGTTTTCTGAGCTTCCCTGATTCTATCCATCAAGGTTGACTGAATCTCCAATGCTGCTACATAGCCTCTCGGAACTATTTCCAAACATAGTTCACGAAGATTTACTGCTAACTCACTTGGTATTTCTCCCGTCATTAACATATTGACATGGCTCTTACGGCTTAATGCGTCAGCTACTACATTAGCCTTTCCGGGGTGATAATGCAATCTCATATCATAATCCTTGATAAGCTCCAACCATCTCCTTTGTCTGAGATTCAACTCCTTTTGTGTGAAAATGTACTTCAAACTCTTATGATCCGTGTACACCTCACAATGGTTTCCAATGAGGAAATGCCTCCATGTTTTCAAAGCGTGCACTACGGCTGCTAACTCCAAATCATGCGTAGCATAATTCAACTCATGAGGCTTCAGTTGTCTTGAGGCATATGAAACAACTCTCCCTTCCTGCATAAGCACTGCTCCAAGTCCTCGACGTGAAGCGTCGCAATACACCTCATAATCTTTGGTTTGGTCTGGAAAAATCAACACTGGTGAGGTAACCAAGCATTTCTTCAACTCCTGGAAACTAGCCTCACATTCCTCCGTCCATATGAACTTGGTATCCTTCTTCAACAACTTAGTAATAGGCTTCGCAATCTTTGAGAAATTCTCAATAAATCTCCGGTAGTATCCTGCGAGTCCAAGAAAACTCCGGATCTCTCCCACTATTGTTGGGGCTTCCCACTTGGTCACGGTATCAACTTTAGCGGGATCTACTGCTATTCCTTCTCCAGATATAACATGTCCGAGGAATCCTACTTCCTTCAACCAAAACTCACATTTGCTGAACTTGGCATATAATTGATGTTCTCTGAGCTTTCCAAGTACCAAACGCAAATGCTCCTTATGCTCCTCTTCATTCTTCGAATAAACCAGGATATCATCAATGAACACTATGACGAACTTTTCCAAAAACTCCATAAACACTTTGTTCATCATGTTCATAAAATAGGCAGGTGCGTTAGTCAGACCAAATGACATAACAGTATACTCATACAACCCATACCTGGTGGTAAAAGCTGTCTTCGGAATATCCTGTTCTCGAATCTTCAACTGGTGGTATCCTGATCGCAGATCGATCTTGGAAAATACCTTAGCTCCTTGCAATCGATCAAACAAATTGTTGATCATTGGTAGTGGGTACTTGTTCTTGATCGTTACTTCATTCAATCCTCGATAATCAAAAACCATCCTTAACGATCCATCCTTCTTCTCCACTAGTAGTACTGGCGATCCCCAAGGCGAAGAACTTGGGCGAATATATCTCTTATCCAGTAACTCCTTAATCTGCTTCTTAATTTCCACCAAATCCTTTGCTGGCATCCTATATGGTCTCTTTGATATTGGCTCTGTGCCTGGCAATAGCTCAATCAAAAACTCAATATCTCTATCCGGTGGCATGCCTGGCAACTCTTCTGGAAATACTTCAGGAAAATCCCTTACCACTGGTACTTCCTCCTGCACAACTCCTGTTAAGCAATTTACTTGAGTCCTCTTTGGCACATGCTGGGATACATACTTGATCCTTCTCCCTTCTGGGGTGGTAAGCAAAATTGACTTACTGGCACATTCTATATTCCCTTCATACTTTGATAACCAATCCATGCCTAATATCACATCCAATCCTTGAGATTCCAATACTATTAGGTCTGAGGGAAAAACATAGTTACCAATCCTTAATGGTAACAGATCACACCATAGACTAGCCACATACTCTGCTCCAGGCGAGGTTACTAACATGGGTGACCTAAGGGCTTGAGTTGGTAGGTTATACTTATCCACAAATCCCCTTGAGATGTATGAATGCGTTGCACCAGTATCAAAAAGAACGAGTGCAGTAAATGACTTAACCAAAAACTTACCTATTACTGCATCGGGCTGAGCTTCAACCTCCTCCACACTAACGTGGTTCACCTGTCCCCCGTTGAAAGGGTTCGGCTTCTTCCCAGAACTTCCATTGCCATTTTGGCCTTCAGGACATTCATTGGCATAATGTCCGGTCTTCTGACACTTAAAGCAAGTGACTTGGCTCAGGTCCTTCTTGGCTGGGGTTGATGGGTTGGTGCGATTCTGGCCGTTGCTTCCTCCATTGCCATTACCATTCTTGGTGCCATTGTGATTGTGCGAGCTACCTCCTCCATGGGTATGCTGAAAATGTCCTCCTGGTCTAGGGGTAAAACGTGGCTTCTGCTGAGCTCCTGAATTGTACTTTCCTTGTCCATACTTCCTCTTGTGATTCTCAATTTGCTGCTGCTTGCCTTCAATCATAAGAGCACGATCTACCAACTCCTGGTAGTTGTTGAAGGTTGCTACCATCAACTGCATGCTCAACTCATCATTCAGTCCTTCCAGAAACTTCTCCTGCTTAGTTGCATCCGTAGCAACGTCATCTGGGGCATAACGTGCTAACTTACTAAAGTCCTCCACATACTGGCCAACTGTCCGTCCTCCTTGGCGCAAGTTGCGAAACTCACGCTTCTTCATGGCCATAGCTCCTGCTGAAACATGTGCAGTACGAAAAGCCTGCTGAAACTGGTCCCATGTGACAGTGTCGACAGGGAAAGTGGCTGTGAAATTCTCCCACCATGATGCCGCGGGTCCTTCTAGCTGATGTGCGACAAACTTCACCTTCTCTGCATCTGTGCATCCTATTGTGGTTAACTCCCTAGCTGTCTTGCGGAGCCAATCATCTGCTACTATCGGCTCGGTGCTACTGGAAAACACCGGCGGATTCAGCCTAAGAAAATGGGCTAAGTGGTCAACAGGTGGTGGTGGTGGTGGTGGTGGGTTGTTGTTGTTGTTCCCTTGATTCTGATTCTGGACTAGCAACTGCATCAATGTGTTCTGCTGCTGGATCAACTGGGTGAGCTCCGGTGGAAAGGCAAATCCGGGGTCACGTCTCGGAGGCATCTGAGGGTTTAGAAAAGACGACATATAAGAATAGAGGGGGTCTAAAGAGAAAACACTACCCATATGCACACGAGGAAAAAGCAAACAATTCACTTCATTCAATCAAACAAGGGCATACAATCGATCTAACTATCGCAAAAGTGCTCGGACTACTATATTTACATGGTGGACTACTACTACTGATGGGGTGGTCTACTAGAAATATTCTTCGGTTGCAGACTCCATGATATCTGCTCCAGCTTCATCAACATAGTCATCATCGCTACTATCTGCTTCCGAGTTGGTGCCGTCGATGATGATGTAGTCTTCTGGGCTAATCTCCTGGGGTTCTTCGTCTTCATCTACTAGCGTAGGGCCTCCCATAAATATTCCAATCTTCTTGATCAGGTCGTCATTCTTCTCCACCAATACTTCAATTTCCTCTTCATAATCTTCACGTGTAGCCTTGAGTTCTTCCTCCAGTTCCTTGATTCTAGTCTTAGCCTTCTTTAGATCTATCATGTCGGCGCACATCTGGTTCTCCTGTCATCGAATGTGCTGGTTTAACTCCTGGATAAAAGCTGCAATTGATCTATCCTTCCTGGTGCTGATCATCTCCCAGTGCTCACCTCGGCGCCCACAAATCTAGTAGCTAGTAAAAAAATGATGGCACGGAAGTCGAGGCGCGGCGAACCTCAACGGCGGCGGCAGTGGCGGCGGCGGCGGCGCGGGTGGCGGCGGTGGTTTGGGGCTGGGCAGCTAGGGTTTCTCCCGGGGGGCTGGGCCGGCTTTTAAAGGCCACCTCGGGCCGGAGTCCTATCCGGACACGGCCCGTAGGTCGGTTCGTTTTTTTTAATTATTTCGCTCGGAAGAAAAATAAAAAGAAATACTAAACGGACTCCAAAAATTCCGAAATAAATTTTCACGGGCTTCTAAAATCAAGCCGCACAAGGTGAACATTTATTTGGGACCTAAATGCAATTTTGAAAAGCGCACATTTTTCCTAAATTCAAATAAAACACCGAAAAACTCCGAAATAAAATCTTATTTGATTTTATTATTAAATCCTCAATATTTCTTTATTTTGAGAAAGTCATTTTATTCCCTCTCTCATATTTTTGTAATAGAAATAATTGATGATAAAATAAATAAAATCAAATGATCCTATTTTCAAAATTTGAGAAAACTCAAATATGAAAATAACGAAATCCCCAACTCTCTCCGTGGGTCATTGAGTTGCGTAGAATTTCTAGGATCAACCAAAATGCAAAAATAAAATATGATATGCATTGATGATCTAATGTATAACATTCCAAATTGAAATTTTGGGATGTTACAGTAAATAAAACAAAACTCAAACTAAACTTTATTATATATCTCACACACGATTACAAGGATAGATTACTAAGCAAACTCTAAAAAATAAAGGATCGAACTAAAATTTTATTCATCTAAAGCAAAAGATAACTATGGATCAAACTAAGATAAGTAAATACAAAAGATAGTGGAGGTGATATGATACCGGGGCACCTCCCCCAAGCTCGGCACAAGCCAAGGGAAGTGCCCATACCCGATACTCAAGTTTCTTTTGGTGAGGAAGAAGGAGGTGGCGGTGATGATGTAGAGGGTTTGTCCTTCTTCATTAGCTTATGCTCAAGGATGGAATTTTCCTCCTTCAATTCACTGATCTCCTGGTCAAGCTCCAATCATTTTTGCATAAATCTTGCTTGTTTTCCTGCAAAAGAAGAAATGGGATGAACTGCATCTTAGGCTTCTTTGCTTTGTTGGGGAGACTTGACTTCTTGAATTCCGCGTGCATGTCCCCAGGTTGAGGCTATGGGACTTCATCCTCATCTGAGCTCATCTCTTCCTCCCCTTTAGTATCATGGCCTTCCTCTTCCTCCGAAGTCCAGCTATAGTGCTCCACATCCCATTAAGCCTTGGGGTTTGCAATATAATCAGCAACATAACTCTCACCCTCCGGGTCTTGGGATGACATATTTTTAGATCTATCAGGAAAACAACAAGAAAAGAAAATAGAAGGTTGCTCCATGATACGGTGGTCAATAGGTTCTAGGGGTATATAAAGATTTTTTTATCTTGGGAAACATGCAAATAGAAGAAGACTGAGTCCGGAAGGTACCTGAGGTGGGCACAAGACACTAGGGCGCTTGGCAAGCCAAGTGTGCCCTGGTGTCTTATGCCCACCAGGGTCACCTTCCTGGTAGTTCTTATTTTCCTAATTTTTTATATATTCCAAAACTGACAAAAAATATTTCTGTGGATTTTTCGAAGTCCGTTTACTTACCGTATCACGTACCTCCTCTTTTTTTTCTGATTCTGGAGTGTTCCGGATGGTTTCCTTTATGCGTTCTTCCAGTGTCATAGTTTCGACAATATTGCTCTCAACATTAATGTGTGTACCTAGGATATAATGTTTTATTTTTGCCCATTGACAACACCTTCAGGTTAGTACCTTCGGCATTATTTATTTTGATGGCTCCAGATCGATAAACCTCCTGGATAACATAGGGTCCTTCCCATTTGGAGAGGAGTTTTCCTGCAAAGAATCAGAAACAAGAGTTGTACAAAATAACATATTCTCCAACTTTGAATTCACACTTTTGGATTCTTTTATCATGCCATCTTTTAACATTTTCTTTAAATAACTTGGCATTTTCATAAGCTTGGGTTCTCCATTCATCTAGTGAGCTAACATCAAATAACCTCTTTTCACTGACAAGTTTGAAATCATAGTTGAGTTCTTTAATTGCCCAATATGCTTTATGTTCTAACTCAAGAGGTAAATGACAAGCTTTTCCATAAACCATTTTATCAGGAGGCATACCCATAGGATTTTTATATGCTGTTCTATAAGCCCAAAGTGCATAATCTAATTTCTTAGACCAACTCTTCCGGGACCTATTGACAATCTTTTATAAAATTAATTTTATTTTTTCTATTGCTAAGTTCAACTTGACCACTAGACTGAGGATGATAAGGCGATGCAATTCTATGGTTAACATCATACTTAGCAAGCATTTTATGGAAAGCACCATGAATAAAATGTGAACCACCATCAATCATTAAATATCTAGGGACTCCAAACCTTGGGAAAATAACTTCCTTCAGCATTTTAATAGAGGCGCTGTGATCAACACTACTAGTTGGAATAGCTTCTACCCACTTAGTAACATAACCGATAGCAATCAAAATATGTGTATACCCATTAGAGGAAGGAAAAGGTCCCATATAATCAAAACACCAAACATCAAATGGTTCAATAGCAAGAGAATAATTCATAGGAATTTCCCGACGCTTACCAATATTACCAATTCTTTGACATTCACCACAAGATAAAACAAACTTACGGGCATCCTTGAAGAGAGTAGGCCAATAAAATCCAGATTGCAATACCTTGTGAGCAGTTCCGTCTCCCGCATGATGCCCTCCATAAGCTTCAGAGTGACATTTCTGTAGGATTTGTCCATGTTCATGCTCAGGTACGCAACGTCTAATAATACCATCTACTCCTTCTTTATAAAGATGTGGGTCATCCCAAAAGTGATGTCTTAAATTATAGAAGATTTTTTATTTTGTTGGTATGTGAAGCTAGGTGGTATATATTTAGCAACAATGTAATTAGCATAGTCAGGATACCAAGGAGTATTATGAGAAACATTTATTGCAGCTAATTGTTCATCAGGAAAGCTATCATTAATAGGTTGTGGGTCATCAAGAATATTTTCTAGCCTAGACAAGTTATCAACCACGGGGTTCTCAGCTCCTTTTCTATCAGTGATATGTAAGTCAAATTCTTGCAGCAAGAGAACCATCCTAATGAGTCTAAGTTTAGCATCTTTCTTTTCCATAAGATATTTTATAGCAACATGGTTGGTGTGAATAGTTACCTTAGAATCAATAATGTAAGATACGAATTTATCACAAGCAAACACCACTGCTAAGAATTCTTTTTCAGTAGATGCATAATTTTGTTGAGCACTGTCTAGAGTTTTACTAGAATAATGAATAACATTTAATTTCATATCAATTCTTTGTCCTAGAACAGCACCAACAACATAATCACTAGCATCACACATAATTTCAAAAGGCAAGTTCCAATCAAGTGGTTGAACAATAGGTGCAGAAATCAAGGCTTTCTTAAGTGTTTCAAAGGCTTCTACACAATAGTCATCAAAAACAAATGGGATATCCTTTTGTAAAAGATTTGTAAGAGGCCTAGAAATTTTAGAAAAGTCTTTAATAAACCTCATATAGAAACCGGCATGACCGAGGAAACTATGAATACCTTCAATATATTTAGGACATGTCATTTTCTCAATTGCATCAACTTTAGCTTTAACCACCTCAATACCTTGTTCAGAAATTTTATGTCCCAAGACAATACCTTCATTAACTATAAAATGGCACTTCTCCCAATTCAAGACAATATTAGTTTGCCCGCATCTCTGCAAAACTCCATCAAGGTTGCTTAAGCAATCATCAAAAGAAGTTTCGTAAGCGGAAAAATCATCAATGAAAACCTCAACAATCTTTTCACAAAAATCACAGAATATAGCAGTCATACATATTTGAAAGGTAGCAGGTGCATCGCATAAACCAAAAGGCATACGTCTATAATCATAAGTTCCAAAAGGACAGGTAAAGGTGGTTTTCTCTTGATCAGGTTGTGAGACAGGTATTTGAGAAAAACCAGAATATCCATCAAGGAAACAAAAATCTGTGTGCTTTGATAGTCTGTCGGTGCACAAAAGGAGGGGTCCTATTTTGTACCCCTTTACTTGTGCACGGGCTGTTGGAGCCGCGCCTGCGGCCACACCTAGCGGAGCAGATGAAGGAAGCAAAGCCACAAGATAACTAGAGCAACTCCAAGCCAGAAACACGAAGAGCAGAAGGGAGAGGTGAGCTCCCCCGGCAAGGCCCTTCTCAGGGTGGCCTCCACAGCCCCGACAAGAATCTTGCCGGGGCAACTTGCCCAACACCAGCAGAGCCGCCACCCTTGAGCCCAAGAGTTCCAACACCATCAACCACTTTGGAACCGAGGCTCGGGAGGCATCTCCATGATGGCATGCAAATCTTTGTGGAGACCAAAAGCACCCAAGACTAGGTGATAACCAGAAGACGACGATCCTCGGCAAGATCCTCGCCAAGGATACCCACGAGACCCCCGGCAAGACCCCCGCCGAGGACGACCACGACGCCACGGCAAGACCCTTGCCGGGGCCCCGGCAAGACTCTTGCCGAAGACATCCGTGGGGCTGCAGCCAGGCCCGCATCTGCCAAGACTCCACCGCTGTTCCCATGTAGCTGCCAGCCCACCAGCTAGGCAGGCACCTGGGTGACGACGTGCGGCCTCTAGGACGACTCGGCAAGCACCTGCGTGGTGTCATGCAGATCTTCGTGAAGACTCTTCCACCATACCAACTCAGCAGCTAGCCAGCGTGGCGCTACACGCCTTGTCAGTGTGGACGCGCGTCGAAGCCAGGCGAGGCGGCGACAGCTGGGATGAGCTTCCTTGTCGTCCCCGATAAAGCAAGAAGGGCACATAGGCAGCGCATTAAATGTGTTTGTCCTATGGTGCCAGGGGATAGACTCGACTATTGTATAGCTTTCCACCTCCTGTGTGCCACTGTGGCAGCCCCTTTGTCTATAAAAGGAGGCCCGTGGCGTACTAAGGGAGGATTCAGATTTTTTGGACCCCGCACGCCTTGTAGCTAGTCCAAGAACACCAAATAAATAGAAATTAGCAGGGGTAGGGTATTACGCATCACTTGTGGACCGAACCTGGATAATCCCCCTGTGTTGATCTCTCAATCCCGCTCTTTTCACAACCCCGCGCCCGCCAACCGTAGCAAAAGGGATTCCTCATGATCCTGTAGGTGTCGTTCCCCCCGACATCTTTGGCGCGCCAGGTAGGGGGCGCAAGCTGTGGAAATCCGGTTTGAAGGTTAGAACACCGACTTCATCATCACCATGGCCCCCAAGAGAAAGGGGATCACAGCGATTGGCTCTTCCGGGGCCGGACCGTCCGCGCCAGCGCAAGCAGACAGCCGGGTGCCCACGGATGAGGCTAGAGACATGGCCCGCGAGCGTCCACGACATTTTGGCAATCGGAGCCAGGCGAGCGGCATCGTCCGAATTCGAGACGACGAGCCACGCGCTGCTCGGTCCGGGGGTGGGGCCGTGCTACCCACGGGCGGCACAGCAACCTCTACGGCACCCCAGCTGGCACCCGTGCTGCACCCTTCCCAGGCCGCACGCGATGAGCAACACTGCGATGCCGGAGCCCCCGGGCACCGCCGTGGAAAGAGCCCTATGCGCCACTCACAGGATGAACCAGGCTGGCGTGCGTGCTCAGACGCCGGTGCAGGCGGCGCATGACTGCGAGACCGTTTCAGAGCCCCTTCTAACCTGGTTAGAGGTCGGAGTGCATCACAGTCTAGGCAGATCTCGCCGCCGCCTATGCCAGCAGAAGCGCTGGTGTGCGTGCATCTGCTCCTCGACTCCCCCCGCTGCCACTCGTAGGACGAACCAGGCCGGCGTGCGCACTCGGACGCCGGTGTAGGCGGCGCGCGACCGTGACAGAGCCCCTTCTAACCTGGTTAGAAGTCGGAGCGCATCACGATCTACGGAGATCTCGCCGCTGCCAGTAGAAGCGTTGGCGCGCGCGCAGTTGCTCCTCGACCCCCCCCCCCCCCCCCCCCCGCTGTGGAGAATCTCGATGAGTGGAGAGCCACCATCCGAAGCCTTGTCAGCTTCGTCAACAAAGACGAGCCACTCCCAGCGGGACCCTCGCGCCGGCGTCCTGACGAGCCGGTGCATGCCAGCGGTGGGGGACCAGAGACGCTGTGACCATGGTGTACTCCCCTCCATGGCCACGACAACAGCTGCCGGCCCGTCGACCCGACGTCGGTGATAACGTTTCCATCGCGTCGTCCGACCCGCGAACCCACCGCGACCAACGTCAAGTCCTTCAGGAACGGGCCCAGGAAGACACTCGAACCATCATCGAACAACGATGGAAGACACGCCATCAGTCAGATCGGCGTGTGGAACCTACTATGAACCACCCGACACCGGGGGCCCTGGCGACCTCCCTTATGAGGTGGGTTGTCCAGCCTTTACCTGAGAGCTGCGGCAGTTCCAGTGGCCCTCCCACTGCATGTTCAAGCCCGATGTTGGTGATAAGTACAACGGCAAGACCCACCCGTCGGAGTTCCTCAGCATCTACACCATCGCGATGCAATCTGCCGGGGCTCGCGACGACAAGGTGCTTGCTAATTACTTCCCATTAGCACTCAAACCCAACATCATGTCGTGGTTGATGCACTTGCCAGTGGATTCTATTTCTTCTTGGTCGGATTTGTGTCATGAGTTTGTTGGCGCCTTCACTGGAGGTCACCAAGCTCATGGCCAGGCAAGCGATTTGCACATCATCCCCCAGAAAGAAGGAGAAAACCTGCGCAAGTACATATAGAGGTTCAACCGGGGGCAGTACAACATCCCGGATGTTCATCCCACCACTATTATCAGTGCATTCCATCAGAATGCACGCAACCACAAGATGCGTGAAGAGTTGGCGATGAATAGGGTCAAGGATGTGGCCGAACTTTATGTTCTGGCCAATAGATGTGCTCGAGCTGAAGAGGGGAGGAAGTACCCCGGCGAGGATGCCGGTGTGTAAACCGACTCCACAGACAAAGACACCGCCACCCCGACAAAGAAGGGCCAGCACCGCAACAGGAAGCGCAAGGGCAAGACTGTGCTTGCCGTTGAGGGATCCCGTGACCTCGGCGCCGCCAAAAAGGCCAAGGCTGACGACCCCAACAAGGAGGTTGCCGGGTGTGCCGCCTGCTTGGCCTTGGCGGCCGCCGGCAAGCCAGGAGGCTCCGACAAGCAGTACTGCAAGATCCACTGCACCAAGGGCCATGACCTCCAAAACCGCGGACAAGTTGAGCTGCTTGTTGAAAAGCAGAAGGCTGAATGCGAAAAGCGAGACAAGGAGAAGGGGCAGGATGGTGCTGAGGGATCCGGCAAGAAGCATGGCGGCCAAGGGGGTCGCCGCGGCAAAGATAACCAACAAGAGAGGCCCACTCGGGGCCGCGACAAGAAAGAGAGGATGATGATCACGACGAGGACGACGAGTCCGGCGAGCATGAGTTCCAAAAGGCTACAAAGGCCATGTGCATCGACGGTGGTGCCTCATTGCACACCTCACAACACCAGCTGAAGCAGTGGGCGTGTGAGGTCGCTGCGGCAGAGCCGTCGTTCGATGCCCAGAAGCCCCTGAAGTGGCCCCGCACGCCCATCGTTTTTGACACCGAGGATCACCCTGATCGCACAACTGCGGTCGGGTGTTTGCCGTTGTTGGTCTTGCTAACGATATGCAACCTCAAGGTGACAAAAGTGTTGGTTGACGGTGGGGACGGTCTGAATTTGATCTCGCCCGCTGTGATCAAGAAGCTGCAGATTCCTGATGGAGACCTCGAAGAGACGGGCACGTTTCAAGGGGTCAACCCGGGAAGGAGCCAGCTGATATGTCTCCAACGTATCTATAATTTATGAAGTATTCATGCCATGTTTATAATAGTTTTATAAATTTTGGTATGATTTGATTAGAACTAACCCGGACTGACGCTGTTTTGAGCAGAACTACCGTGGTGTTGTTTTTGTGCAAAAATAAAAGTTCTCGGAATGCGATGAAAATCAACGGAGAATTTTTCAGGAAAATATAAAAAGTACTGGAACAAAAATCTACCGGAGGGGAGTCCGGTGGGCCCCATGAGGGTGGGGGCGCGCCCACCCCCCTGAGCGCCCCTGTGCCTCGTGGACTACCCGTGGGGCCCCCTGACTAGCCAACCTCTCCTATAAATACCCAAACATCTAGAAATTAACCTAGATCGGAAGTTCGGCCGCCGCAAGCCCCTGTAGCCATGCGAAATCAATCTAGGCCCTCTCGGGCACCCTGCCGGAGGGGTCCATCATCACCGGAGGCTATGGAGGAGGATCCCGGAGGGGCCATCATCACCATGAAGGCCAAGGACCAGAGGGAGAACCTCTCCCCATCCAGGGGGAGGCCATGGAGGAGGAATCACAAGGGGGAGAACCTCTCCTCCTCTCTCTCGGTGGCATCAGAGTGCCATTGGGAGGGGAATCATCACCGCGGTGATCGTCTTCATCAACATCACCATCCTCATCTCTTTTACGCGGTCCACTCTCCCGCACCCTGCTGTAATCCCTACTTGAACATGGTGCTTTATGCCACATATTATGATCCAATGTTGTGTTGCCATCCTATGATGTTTTGAGTAGATATCCTTTGTCTTTGGGTTGATTGTTGATCTAGATTGGTATGAGTTGTATGTTTTATTTTGGTGCTGTCCTACTGTGCCCTTCGTGTCGCGCAAGCATGAGGGAGTCCCACTGTAGGGTGTTGCAATACGTTCATGATTCGCTTATAGTGGGTTGCTTGAGTGATAGAAGCATGAACCCGAGTAAGGGGGTTGTTGCGTATGGGATAAAGGGGACTTGATGCTTTAATGCTATGGTTGGGTTTTACCTTAATGATCTTTAGTAGTTGCGGATGCTTGCTAGAGTTCCAGTCATAAGTTCATATGATCCAACAAGAGAAAGTATGTTAGCTTATGCCTCTCCCTCATATTAAATTGCAATGACGACCACCGGTCTTGTTAATGATTGCCTAGGATAATTCCGCACACCGATCTATCATTATTCCACACTCGCTATTTATAATATTTAGTAAAATATTCTAACTTTATGATAACAACACCTACTTTTATATTTTAGCCCTCTGATATCATGCAAAGTTATCCCCTTCATACCCACAACATAGTTTTATTTCTTGTTTCTAGTTGGAAGCAAACGTTCGGTGTACGTAGAGTCGTATCAGTGGAAGATAGGGCTTGAGAGAATATTGATCTTACCTTTAGATCCTTGTGGGTTTGACACTCCATACTTTTCACTTCCACCTTTGGGAATTGCTATGATGATTCCCTGCACTTGGGGATTATCAAGCTCTTTTCTGGCGCCGTTGCCAGGGAGCAATAGCGTGGGGTTGATATTCTTGTGTATGCTTGTTTGCTTTCTTCACTAAGTAGATTTTTTTCCTTTTTTGTTTCTGTTTAGTTGTGGGTGAAACATACATTTTTTCTAAAGAATAAAAATACAAAAAAAAATTACTTGCCTCTCATACCTAAAAAGTTTTTCAATAAGACAAGTGATTGGAAGGTTATGCATTGGAGAAATGAGGGTCGACGTTGAACACTTGTGTTCATGCTCATGGAAACAATGTAAATTTTTTCATGGAAGCTTCTCTGAAAATAATTATGCCCTTGTATATATCCATTGTATTATAAAAATAATGTGCCAAGCCTTGGTTTTAGGATGATTAGATTGCTTGTTTACTTTGTGCAGTACAAAAACAGAAACTTTGGCTGTAGCGCATGATTTTACATTTTTTTACTAGAAAGTCAAATGGGTCTAAAACTTTTTGCACATTACTTCTGTACAAATAGTTTAATTTGTTATATTTTTTTATAGAATTTTTTGGAGTTACAGAAGTTTACTAAACTTCCAGATTACTACAGACTGTCCTGTTTTTGACAGATTCTGTTTTCTATGAGTTGTTCACATATTTTGATGAATCTATGGGTAGTATCAGGGGGTATGAACCATGGTGAAGTTGGAATACAGTAGATATAGTTCTAATATGAAATTGGAATAAGTTTGCAACAGTACCTAAAGGTAGTGATTTGCTTTATTTACACTAACGGATCTCACAAAGTTTTTGTTAAAGTTTTGTGTGGATGAAGTGTTCGATGATCGAGGAGCTATCAATATGAGAAGAATAAAGAGAGGCAAGAGCTCAAGCTTGGGGATTCCTAAGGAACCCCAAGTAAATATTTCAAGGATACTCAAGCATCTAAGCTTGGGGATGCCCCTGCTGGCATCCCATCATTCTTCTTCAACAATTATTGGTATACCTCGGTTTTTGTTTTGTTCACATAATTTGTGTCCTTTGTGTTTTTGTTTTTCCTTTAATAACTATGCTAGTATGAGATAGCACTTTATTGATTTATAGAATACTTCATGTGCTTCACTTATATCTTTCAAGTATGATCTTATAGAATTGCTCTTTGTTCTTCACTTAAATCTTTTCAGTATGGTATTATAGAATGCTTCGTGTGCTTCACTTATATATTTTGAGCTTGGATATTAGTTAGTATATATTAATTGTAGGATGCTCCATGAACTTCACTTATATCTTTTGGAGTATGAATAATACTTTCATCTAAAGTGGATTTAGAAGAAGTTTGCTCCCACTATTCTGAATGAGGAGAATTTTGCTTATGTGAAGACTAGTAAAATTTGTATGATTGTAGATCATGAACAAAATGCTTCATGTGCTGGTTATATTTCTGAACTCATTCATGATTCTACTGAAAATTATTATTTGCGAGGAATACATGCTTGTAGGAGTTGCAATAATATCAAGTTTCCTCTCTATGTGCTTAAAGTTTTGAAGTTATACTTGTTTTGCCTTCCTATGCTAATTGATTCTTGTTCCCATAAATTGTGTGCTCACAAAGTCCCTAGGCATATGAAGTGGGTTAGGTTCAAATGTGCTAGTCATATTATTCATGATGCTGTCTTTATGTTTCAATTCTTATCTTTTATGTGAGCATCATTGAAATCATCATGCCTCGCTAAAAGGCATTAAAGAAAAGCACTTGTTGGGAGACAACCCAATATTTAACCTTACTATTTGTGTGTGTTCTCATGATTAAGCTACTGTAGTAATCATGTATTATGGCTTTTGTTTCAATAAAGTGCCAAGTAAGACCTTTGGGAAGACTTGGGTGAAAGTTAATGTGATCTTGCTGTAAAAAATAGAAACTTTGCGCTCACGAGATTAGCTGTCATATAGGGAGTGCGATTGAGTTGATTATTTTATAATAGGATTAATAGACAAATTACTCACATCCACCAATTTATTTCATAATTTTTGGAGTAGCAGAAGTATGGTTGCTGTTCAGGTCATTACAGACTATTCTGTTTTTGACAGATTCTGTTTTCATTCCATAGCTTACCTGTTTTCTAGTTTCTATGGCTTATATTTATCAATATAAATTGTAGAAATGATTTGGTACAGTAGGAATTGTGTGATAATAATTATGAACCTTGTCTTTGACAGTACCAAAGTGAATGGTTTACTCTTTATCATACTAACCTATCTCACGAAGTTCTGTTAAGTTTTGTGTGATTGAAGTTTTCAAGCTTTGGGTGAGACATCGATATGAGGAGAATAAGGAGTGGAAACACCCTAAGATTGGGGATGCCCAATGCACCCCAAGGTAATATTCAAGGAAGACTCAAGTGCCTAAGCTTGGGGATGCCCCGGAGGGCATCCCCTCTTTCGTCCTCAAAACTATCGGTATACCTTACTCGAAGCTATATTTTTATTCGTCACATGATATGTGTTTTGCTTGGATTGTATTTTAAATTTTACTTGCTGTTGGAATAAAACCATTGGATCTGAAATCTTGAATGAAAAAGAATCCTCCCATGGCTAGTTAATTATTTCACTACTCAATGTTCTTCACTTATATCTTTTTGGAGTAGTTTGTCATTTACTCACGTGCTTCACATATATCCTATGAGTAAATGGTTGAATGAATTGAATATCATAAATCTGAATTTATATACGTTTCATACGCTTACAACATGGGTAGTAATGACTTCACACATAATAAGTATATGTAGTAAACGTATTGGAAGTTAGCAAACGCAAAATTGGTCACTTGAACAATTCATGAAAGAATATTGAAGGGAGAGAGATTTCACATATAAATATACTATCTTGGACATCTTTTGCAATTGTGAGCACTCATTAAAATATGACATGCTAAAAGGTTGATGTTGGACAAGGAAGACAACTTAATGGGTTATGTTTTCCTATATCCGAAACGTTATATTGTCTTGGATCATCCAACATGTTGAGCTTGCCTTTCCCTATCATGCTAGCCAAATTCTTTGCACCAAGTAGAGATACTACTTGTGCTTCCAAACATTCCTTAAACCAATTTTGTCATGAGAGTCCACCATACCTACCTATGTATTGAGTAAGATCCTTCAAGTAAGTTGTCATCGGTGCATGCAATAAAAATTGCTCTCTAAATATGTATGATCTATTAGTGTAAAGAAAATAAGCTTTACACTTTTCCTTTGGCAAGCACTTTGTGTTGGAGCGATCTGGATATATATATATATATCACTTGGATGTAGGTTTTCATAAATTATTATTGTTGACATTACCCTTGAGGTAAAAGGTTGGGAGGCGAAACTATAATCCCCTATCTTTCTCAGTGTCTGATTAAAACTTTGAACCCATAAATATCACATGAGTGTTAGCAATTGTGAAAGATTAAATGATAGTTGAGTATGTAAAGTTTGCTGAATCAAAGATCTTACATAGACCCTTCCCAAAAATAAGATGAATTGCAATTGTTTCATGACTAAGAACACAGTTTGTTAGTTTTCAAGAAAGTTTATGATCTATACTTTAACATGTGAATAGCTTGTTACTTGATCATGAGAAGTTTTATGAGTTGAGCTACTATTATGATATATAATGATGCTATAAAAAGTGATTGAAACTATCATTGACCAAACTTAAAGAACTTGCTAGCATTCACACTTCATAAATTATTTCTTTTATCATTTACCTACTCGAGGACGAGCAGGAATTAAGCTTGGGGATGCTGATATGTCTCCAACGTATCTATAATTTATGAAGTATTCATGCCATGTTTACAATAGTTTTATATGATTTTGGTATGATTTGATTAGAACTAACTCGGACTGACACTGTTTTCAGCAGAATTACCGTGGTGTTGCTTTTGTGCAGAAATATAAGTTCTCGGAATGCGATGAAAATTAATGGAGAATTTTTCTTGAAAATATAAAAAATACTGGATAAAAAATATACCGGAGGGGAGTCTCGTGGGCCCCATGAGGGTGGGGGGCGCGCCCACCCCCTGGGTGCGCCCCTGTGCCTCGTGGACTACCCATGGGGCCACCTGACTTTTTCTCGACGCGAACCTCTCCTATAAATACCCAAACCTCCAGATATTAACCTAGATCAGATGTTCCGCTGCCGCAAGCCTCCGTAGCCATGAGAAATCAATCTAGGCCCTCTCTGGCACCCTGACGGAGGGGGCCATCATCACCGGAGGCTATGGAGGAGGATCCCGGAGGGTCCATCATCACCATGAAGGCCAAGGACCAGAGGGAGAACCTCTCCCCATCCAGGGGGAGGCCATGGAGGAGGAAGCACAAGGGGGAGAACCTCTCCTCCTCTCTCTCGGTGGCATTGGAGTGCCATCGGGAGGGGAATCATCGCCGCGGTGACCGTCTTCATCAACATCACCATCCTCATCTCTTTTACACGGTCCACTCTCCCGCACCACGTTGTAATCCCTACTTGAACATGGTGCTTTATGCCACATATTATGATCCAATGATGTGTTGCCATCCTATGATGTTTTGAGTAGATATCCTTTGTCGTTGGGTTGATTGTTGATCTAGATTGGTATGAGTTGTATGTTTTATTTAGTGTCACATCCCTAGCTTCTGGTAATGCACTAGGCTAGACCTCTTGCTGCATCATGTTTAAATTCAAATGAAATTTGAACTGAGGAATTTTCAAAGCCTCAGAAACCTCTAAAAATAACCAACAATTAAATCTTCTCAAATGTGTCCAAGAAAATGTTCCTGATATCCTCTGGAAATATTGGCAAGAGGTAAAATCCAAACCAATATTTTTGGTGTCTCAGAAACATTTAATTTGGGCATTTGAATTAAATCAATAATTATTTGAATTGGATTTATATCTACTATTAAATAAATATAGGTCCAATAATTCTGAAATATTTTGTGGAGCATTGTTTTAATTCTTTTAGCTCCTAAAAATATTGTCAGAAGCAAAATAAATTGAATTGGTTTCAAAACCAAATTCAAAACAAACCTGCAAAATAGAAAACTGAAATAAAATAAAAAGAACAGAGCTTACCTGGGCCACTTACCGCAGCCTACCTGGCCCAGCCCCCCCCCCCAGCCGGCCCAGCCCACCTCCCTCCTTGTCCTCTTCTTCCTCTGCCAGTAGGCAGAGGCGAGGCGTGGCGCGCGCCCGAAGAGCGCCGGCCACCTCCTGCTTCGCCGTGGCAGCCTCCCCGACTCCCTCGCGACGCCACGGAGCCGCCCTCGCCCCCTGCACCTCCCCTCTCTCCCCCTGGACCCCATTCCCTCTTCTGTTTCCCTCTCGCGCACACCACCGAGCGGAGCTCGCCGCCATCGTCGCCGTACCCATGACCACGGCCACCCCCTCCCCTCTCCGACGTGCTCCCGAGCTCCTGCACCTCGTCACCAACCCCCTCACCGAGCCACGTGACCGGAAGGGCCCCGAGCAGCCGCCATCGTCATCATCTCCGAGCTTCGGCCCCGGCGCCGTTCTCCGTCGAATTCGGCCACTCCGGCGCGCCCCCGAGCTCGCTGACCCTCCCTGCACGATCCCCGTGAGTCCCTGCTCCGTTTCCCCCTAACCCCAAGTTCGATTTCGAGCTCTAGCCGCCCCCTCTACCGGAGCCGAGACGCTCCGCCGCACGGACTCGTCGCCGGCGAAGCCCCGGTGACCAAATGGCCCCGCGCGTGCGTCCGTTGCACTCGCAACGACCCGTGGAGCAACGCTAGCGTGGCAGCTAGCTTGTTTGCAAGCCGCAGCACTAACCCCGCACCCACCCGAGCTTCCGGCCGCCGCCTCGGGCTCCACTCCGGCGGACTCCGTCCACCCCCGCACCTCCCGTTGGCCCCCCTAGGTGCGCACGGGCACGGGCTACCTTCTGGTGCCCTTCGCGCGTCCAGCCGTCGCCCGTAGCGCAACCCCGGTGAACTTCCGCCGCGTTCCGGGTCGCCGCCGGCCGAACTCCGGTGGCCAGTGACGTGGCTGGCTTAATTAGCCACTAATCACCGCTTTGTGACACTGACAGCTGGGCCCCATGCCCTTAATTAACCACGGCTTAAACTTCTGTTAGTTTAGATTAATCACAGTGGCCCCACACGTCAGCTTTGACCATGCTGACGTGGCCTTTGACCCGGCCCCACCTGCCATTGACACTAAACAGCCCTGGGTCACTGACCAGTGGACCCCACTGGTCAGGTTTGACCTGGAGGCGCCCTGTTGACCTGCTGACGTCAAGGTGATGACATGCTGACGCCATAATTCATTTTCTGGAATTATTTTAATTCTAAATAATCAGAAAATTCCAGAAAATTGTAAAAACTTCTAAAAATCATAGAAATTCAACCGTAACTCCAAATTAAATAATTTATATATGAAAAATTATCAGAAAAATTCAAGGAATCCATCTGTACCATTTTCATGCATGCTAGAACAACTTATAGCTGCTGTTTAGCACAAATCAAATAAAGGGCATTTAAATAACCATATATGGAGTTTGAATTTGAATCTTGTATTCAAACCAACTTCATTTAATCTGTTGCTAGTTGCATTAGCCCAAAACACATTCATATTGCCATGTCATGAGCATGCATCATATTGTGCATTGCATTGAATGTATTTCTTCTTTGTTGCCGGTATCTGTTCCCTCCCAGTAGAGGATGTTCCGACGTTGTGATCGTTGACACTGATGAAGACTCAATGTTATCTTCAGAAGTGCCAGGCAAGCAAAACCCCCTTGTCCATTCCGATACAATCCTACTCTCTCGCTCCTGCTCTCTTTTACTGCATTAGGACAACAACGACATATTTGTTACTTGCTGCGGTAGCTGAACCCCTTTATCCTCTGCATGACCTGTCATTTCACAGTAATTAGATGAAACCCACTAGCATGAGTAGGAGTTGTTTGAGCCCTGATGTGCCTACTCATTCATGCTTGTTTGTCATGCCTGCTACTGCTTAGAGTTGAGTCAGGTCTGATTCATCGGGGATGAATCAGAGGTGTGTGAACATGTCCTACTGTGTGTGAGCTAAGTGTGTGAACACGATTTGGTAAAGGTAGCGGTGAGAGGCCATGTAGGAGTACATGGTGGGTTGTCTCATTGCAGCCGTCCTCAGGAACTGAGTTCTGTGTTTGTGATCCATGATTCAGCTACTACCACGCATTGGGCCCGAAACCAATGGACCCTCTCGGCTTCTTAATCACCCTTGTCCTCTGTCCAGGAGTTGCAAGTAGTTTCTGGTGTTTGTAGTATGCTGGAGGCCGTGCGCAGCGCTGACCGTAGGGGTGGGCTGTGATGCGGTAGGCACGTGGCACGGTGTACCGGGCGCCCGTTTGGTGTCTCGGGAACCCTGTTCACATCGTTTGGGGCTGTGAGCGAAACTCCGGCCGGATCTCCTCATGGATGGAACCCGAATAGGCGATAAACCTGGACAAGAGACTTGAGTGTTTAGGTAGGCCGTGGCCGACACCCATGTTGGGCTTCCGCTTGAAGGTTGCCGAGTACATGTCGTGTAAACGGCGGTAAGTGGTGAGAGCGTGTGTGAAGAAGTACACCCCTGCAGGGTTAACCTAATCTATTCGAATAGTCGTGTCCACGGAAAAGGACCTCTGGGTTGCTTATATCAGTTCATAGACAAGTGAAAGTGGATACTCTAAAATACGCAAGATAAGCGTGAGTGCTATGGATGGCGTTCTCGTAGGGAGACGGGAGCGGATCCATAGTGGGGTATTGGTTGGTGAATATGTGGACTCGTGTGCGCCACCTCAAAGAGTTACATTGCAGTCGTAGTTTAGGATAGCCACCGAGTCAGAGCTGGCTTGCTGCAGTTAAACCCCACCACCCCTTTGTTGATAATGATGCATATGTAGATAGATCTGATGTAAGTCTTGCTGGGTACATTTGTACTCACGTTTGCCTATTTTATGTTTTGCAGAGAGACTTCAGTCTCACTAGTATTTCCGCGTGGTCTTCGACGTTTAGCTTGTTACCTCAGCTACGATCTTGTGCCTCGGCAGGATTTGGTAGATAGTCAGGCTTCTCAGCCTTTTTCATTTATAGATGTCTGTACTCAGACATGATAGCTTCCGCTTGTGCTTGATTTGTATGCTCTGAATGTTGGGTCATGAGACCCATGTTTGTAATATCTCGCTCCTCGGAGCCTATTGAATAGATTACTTGAGTCCTAGAGTCATGTTGTGATGCCATGTTGTATTTGCACATATCGAGCATATTGTGTGTATGTTATTGAAATGCTTGGTATGTGTGGGATCTGACCATCTAGTTGTTTATCTTTAGTAGCCTCTCTTACGGGGAAATGTCTCCTAGTGTTTCCACCGAGCCATGGTAGCTTGCTACTGCTCCGGAACACTTAGGCTGGCCGGCATGTGTCCTTCTTCGTTCCTGTGTCTGTCCCTTCGGGGAAATGTCACGCGGTGAATACCGGAGTCCTGTTAGCCCGCTACAGCCCGGTTCACCGGAGTCCTGCTAGCCCAGTGCTACAGCCTGGATTCACTCGCTGATGACCGACACGTTCGATGCTGGGTCATGGATGCCTGTCCCTGTAAGTCTGTGCCACTTTGGGTTTACGACTAGCCATGTCAGCCCGGGCTCCTTATCATATGGATGCTAGCGACACTGTCATATACGTGTGCCAAAAGGCGCAAACGGTCCCGGGCAAAGGTAAGGCGACACCCGTGGGAATACCGTGCGTGAGGCCGCAAAGTGATATGAGGTGTTACATGCTAGATCGATGTGGCATTGAGTCGGGGTCCTGACAGCGTTGGTATCAGAGCTTGACTGCCTGTAGGATTACCAAGCCAAACTGGTCGAAGTTGAGTCTAGAAATTCTTTAGCTATATAAGGGAATTGATTGTGGGATGGAACGTAAGGCTCTTTTTATTCCTTATACCTTATGCCCTTCTGATCTGAGTCATCTTCTCTTCTACGGGGATTAAGAACTAGGCTATCTCTTCTTTCTATTAGGATCACGTGTTACTAATCAGTAGACTTATAAGTTTGTTGGATTTAAGCCTCAGTTCAGTTTCTACCTCTGTATGTTAATTGTTGATCTCGAAACCTTGATATTGTGCTTCTGAGTGGTTATGCCACCATTTTTGTGAATGTCTCAAATCTTTTCTGAGCATTTACAGCCGTTATGCTGTCCGAGTCATCCCAGGTTTCTAAGTAGTCTGATGCATTTGCAAATCCTTTCTTCCCGTTTCAATGTTCCCATGGGCCAGATTAACCACACTAATCAGTAAGTTGAGGTACTCCGTTACCTTGACATATATGTTGGAGATATTATTATGACCCTAGGTGTCTTAGGGGATCATCTAGTAATTTAGCCATGATTTGTGTTCCCAGTGTGATGATTCTGGCCATCATTCTCGAAAGCATCCTGTGATGCTACTTAGTAGTAGGTATTCTACTCCTTGAGCTTTGAACCCGAGATTCACTCTACTTACTTCATGTTGATAGTGTTTGCTAGTTCCTTCAGGATATTAGTAACTTTGCGATAGTCCTCGAGGTCCGTGGTATTTCCTTCTTCCAAATACTATGAACCGCTTATGGCAGATGTTTATTGGATCAAAAGATCACAATTAGAGTACTCTTGAGGAGTTCTCCATTCATAAATCGTGACTCTGCCAGTTCTACCTTTCTGCATGGGTTATCCGGAAGAAACATGTTGAACTTGGTTCGACATACTAATCTATGCGTCCACAACTCAGAAAATTATATGATCCTTTGAGTTGATCTCTTTAGTTGCATTCTGACCCTCGTCTATCAATTGATAGTCAAGAGTATGCGTGCGTTCGTTTATCGATGCCTAATACTCTTGTGGTCCGTCAAGCCATTCTATCGCAGAATGACTAGGAGAAACAAACTCCAGTACCTCTTCCATATCCAGGATTGGGTCAAAGAAGTTGTGCCCCGCAGATCAAATTGCTAATCCAGCCTTTGATCCTGTTCTACCCTGAAGTATTACCATCTTTATATCGGGATTGTTATAGGAATTGCACACCATCCTATGAACTCTTGGTACAGTGATACTTCTTGCCATCATTGTTCATTCCTCGGTTCCGTGTTGTTGCAGCCGGAGTGCCGACAAGTGAATCATGATGTGTGAACTCAATACTCCTAGCAACCCCATTGCTTGGTAGTTAATGGACAATAATCTTATTCTTAGTATGTTGGTTATTGAATCACCATTCTAAGATTGATCGTGCTACCTAGTCTTTATTTCCTGGTGCACTCTTTGATTGATGAGTTAGGATTTTGTCAAGTCCTCGCTCATTTGATCATATCATCTTGCTCTGAAAAGCAAGATTGTTCTCGAGCTTAGTAACATATCGGTGGTTCGTGATTTTCCGAATATCTTCTCGAAAGTATCACCAGGTTGTCGCCTGACTGTTATGTTAAGCTCGTGATCAAGTTGGTTTATCCTGTAAACCACCCTTTCTCCAAGAATCCGTGTTGGATACCCCTGAGCTAGTTGGTTAAGCTATGCATCAACTTGGAGAGTTGGAAGATAGAAGCTTGCCCGATTTAGTTCATCCAAAGGGATATTCTTGTGTAGTGTGTGTTGAAGAAAGATGATATCTTCATCGATTGGTCCTTGTGATCAGTTGCTGGACCTATTGTCTTATCAATCCTTTGATTTGAGTGTGGGCTATCGTCAAATCAAATCAGTACCAACGATGCTCGTAATGTTGTCTTATTTCGTGGTTGATCCCTCGAGCATACACCATTATATCTTTTAGGTCTGACCAATGCTATCACTTGTTCACTTAACTATGGAATTCCTTTTAAAAGGAAACCCAGATGAATTGTTGTTGTGCCCATTGACAACATCCTTGTCTTCTCCATAATTTTGCTGAACATTAAGCTAGTGTTGGAAACTTTTGAAAGCATTTGTTCATGCTAGCTCATGAAGCATATGTTTGGATGAAGGTAGTGACTTCCTTTAATTCATGTGCATCTGATGCAAGTTGCCGCCGTGGATTCGAGAAAGTCAATGTTGCTTTCTTTGGAATCATTCCAAATCAGTCATGCACACGTGCGAAGAATGCTGTGGTTTGAAGACTTGCAACCTTCAATCTATATGTATCCCTAGCACACCAAGCCACTGATTGATTTGTTCAAGGAGAAGGAGTTCCTCCATAAGAGCTAATCCGGACTTATGAAAGAACTTCGATATCCTCGCTGATGGTTCCCAACCTGAACTCGGTAGTGTTTTATTATAAGACTACTTTGTGGTCATGCTTGTCTTGGACAACGTGTTCACATGTTTGTAGCAGAACCAGCTCATGTTTTGGAGCTTGCTATCGTAGTTCATCTTCCGAGAATCTCGCAACGTCATCTCGTCGATTTGTGTTGCAAACTTTTGTTTTTCTTCCTAGACTCGATGAGTCTGGAATATCCTGACACCAACCAGATCTGAATCTCAGGCAGATATGATGGTTTGGAACATTTCCCAAGAACTATAATATTGGTCTCGCGATAACCGATAAAGTGGATGTCATGGCCAACACACCCAGCCGGAAGACCTGTTATTATAATATCTTGATTGATGAAGTTGGCCACCTTCCCATAAGGACTTCGTAGGATTTACTCTCTAGTTGTGCCTTATGATTTGTTGTGTTCCCGAAGTCCGACCTTTACTTGATGTTCTAGTTATCAAACCGTATCTATGAATGGGATACACTAGCACATCAAGGAGAACATTAGAAGCGGAGTGCTAAATGTCTCTCGGTCGATCATCCAGATTTTGTTCCTTGGCTTCGCTAAGGTGTAATCTGAGAAGGTGTTATCTTCCTTTGCATCTGCATCCTCCATCACCATTCATCATGGTAGTAAGTTGTGTTACCGGACCCTTGACACGGATGTTGGTAAAACCTTGATGAATATGGAAATGCTCAAGTTCTTGAGAGCACGCACAAGCGCTACGTGTTATCATCGGCACTAGCTGGGATTGCCCCAGATTTCCTCGGTTATGCTATAACCACTCCAACAGTGAATTCACTCTCTATTGTTGGGTTCTTCCCCAGTTACCAGAATCGTTCCCAGCATTTGCATTTTGTTCCCAGCTTGCACCACCAATGTCCCTTCCATTTCCGGTGATAAGTAAATTCATCCATTGCGTTGTCTTCAACAAGGTAATCCACATCATCCAAGTCCGAGTATGCCATTCTACTGACCCCCTCCAAACGATCGCTCGAGAATTGCCTTAGGCTGGTTTAAAGAGTTTCAATGATCTTTGAATCAAAAGTAATTCTTTTTGCCACTTAAGGGGATATCTCTACGAGTCACCTTCCCTAAGGTGTATCGTTATGGTATCATGGCAACTCAACTCCTCGCTACGTTGACAATCGTTTACCACCTTCTTAAGCGTGAAATTGTGATCTACCTAGTGAACCTTCGTCATCTGCTTCACTTCATTCCTATGGATGTGTATCTCGTGTCTCAACTCGAGAGATGGTTCTATGTCTCATTCCGTGAGTTAATCCTGAGTTGTTCGACCTTCGAGAAGATCGACCCTTCTAGAGTCTCCTTCCCTCCAGGCCATGTTGGCAGGATTTCTCAGAGCAAGACGACAAGGCAAAGATGGTGTTCAAATCAACGTTCATTTGAAGTGCAACCTGGATCGTGAAGATTGTACTAGTTTCCGCTTCCCCTTCATCCTACCCTACGCTTGAATCTCAAGACGAGATTCTTGTTTAGTGGGGGTGAGTTGTCACATCCCTAGCTTCTGGTAATGCACTAGGCTAGACCTCTTGCTGCATCATGTTTAAATTCAAATGAAATTTGAATTGAGGAATTTTCAAAGCCTCAGAAACCTCTAAAAATAACCAACAATTAAATCTTCTCAAATGTGTCCAAGAAAATGTTCCTGATATCCTCTGGAAATATTGGCAAGAGGTAAAATCCAAACCAATATTTTTGGTGTCTCAGAAACATTTAATTTGGGCATTTGAATTAAATCAATAATTATTTGAATTGGATTTATATCTACTATTAAATAAATATAGGTCCAATAATTCTGAAATATTTTGTGGAGCATTGTTTTAATTCTTTTAGCTCCTAAAAATATTGTCAGAAGCAAAATAAATTGAATTGGTTTCAAAACCAAATTCAAAACAAACCTGCAAAATAGAAAACTGAAATAAAATAAAAAGAACAGAGCTTACCTGGGCCACTTACCGCAGCCTACCTGGCCCAGCCCCCCCCCAGCCGGCCCAGCCCACCTCCCTCCTTGTCCTCTTCTTCCTCTGCCAGTAGGCAGAGGCGAGGCGTGGCGCGCGCCCGAAGAGCGCCGGCCACCTCCTGCTTCGCCGTGGCAGCCTCCCCGACTCCCTCGCGACGCCACGGAGCCGCCCTCGCCCCCTGCACCTCCCCTCTCTCCCCCTGGACCCCATTCCCTCTTCTGTTTCCCTCTCGCGCACACCACCGAGCGGAGCTCGCCGCCATCGTCGCCGTACCCATGACCACGGCCACCCCCTCCCCTCTCCGACGTGCTCCCGAGCTCCTGCACCTCGTCGCCAACCCCCTCACCGAGCCACGTGACCGGAAGGGCCCCGAGCAGCCGCCATCGTCATCATCTCCGAGCTTCGGCCCCGGCGCCGTTCTCCGTCGAATTCGGCCACTCCGGCGCGCCCCCGAGCTCGCTGACCCTCCCTGCACGATCCCCGTGAGTCCCTGCTCCGTTTCCCCCTAACCCCAAGTTCGATTTCGAGCTCTAGCCGCCCCCTCTACCGGAGCCGAGACGCTCCGCCGCACGGACTCGTCGCCGGCGAAGCCCCGGTGACCAAATGGCCCCGCGCGTGCGTCCGTTGCACTCGCAACGACCCGTGGAGCAACGCTAGCGTGGCAGCTAGCTTGTTTGCAAGCCGCAGCACTAACCCCGCACCCACCCGAGCTCCGGCCGCCGCCTCGGGCTCCACTCCGGCGGACTCCGTCCACCCCCGCACCTCCCGTTGGCCCCCCTAGGTGCGCACGGGCACGGGCTACCTTCTGGTGCCCTTCGCGCGTCCAGCCGTCGCCCGTAGCGCAACCCCGGTGAACTTCCGCCGCGTTCCGGGTCGCCGCCGGCCGAACTCCGGTGGCCAGTGACGTGGCTGGCTTAATTAGCCACTAATCACCGCTTTGTGACACTGACAGCTGGGCCCCATGCCCTTAATTAACCACGGCTTAAACTTCTGTTAGTTTAGATTAATCACAGTGGCCCCACACGTCAGCTTTGACCATGCTGACGTGGCCTTTGACCCGGCCCCACCTGCCATTGACACTAAACAGCCCTGGGTCACTGACCAGTGGACCCCACTGGTCAGGTTTGACCTGGAGGCGCCCTGTTGACCTGCTGACGTCAAGGTGATGACATGCTGACGCCATAATTCATTTTCTGGAATTATTTTAATTCTAAATAATCAGAAAATTCCAGAAAATTGTAAAAACTTCTAAAAATCATAGAAATTCAACCGTAACTCCAAATTAAATAATTTATATATGAAAAATTATCAGAAAAATTCAAGGAATCCATCTGTACCATTTTCATGCATGCTAGAACAACTTATAGCTGCTGTTTAGCACAAATCAAATAAAGGGCATTTAAATAACCATATATGGAGTTTGAATTTGAATCTTGTATTCAAACCAACTTCATTTAATCTGTTGCTAGTTGCATTAGCCCAAAACACATTCATATTGCCATGTCATGAGCATGCATCATATTGTGCATTGCATTGATTGTATTTCTTCTTTGTTGCCGGTATCTGTTCCCTCCCAGTAGAGGATGTTCCGACGTTGTGATCGTTGACACTGATGAAGACTCAATGTTATCTTCAGAAGTGCCAGGCAAGCAAAACCCCCTTGTCCATTCCGATACAATCCTACTCTCTCGCTCCTGCTCTCTTTTACTGCATTAGGACAACAACGACATATTTGTTACTTGCTGCGGTAGCTGAACCCCTTTATCCTCTGCATGACCTGTCATTTCCACAGTAATTAGATGAAACCCACTAGCATGAGTAGGAGTTGTTTGAGCCCTGATGTGCCTACTCATTCATGCTTGTTTGTCATGCCTGCTACTGCTTAGAGTTGAGTCAGGTCTGATTCATCGGGGATGAATCAGAGGTGTGTGAACATGTCCTACTGTGTGTGAGCTAAGTGTGTGAACACGATTTGGTAAAGGTAGTGGTGAGAGGCCATGTAGGAGTACATGGTGGGTTGTCTCATTGCAGCCGTCCTCAGGAACTGAGTTCTGTGTTTGTGATCCATGATTCAGCTACTACCACGCATTGGGCCCGAAACCAATGGACCCTCTCGGCTTCTTAATCACCCTTGTCCTCTGTCCAGGAGTTGCAAGTAGTTTCTGGTGTTTGTAGTATGCTGGAGGCCGTGCGCAGCGCTGACCGTAGGGGTGGGCTGTGATGCGGTAGGCACGTGGCACGGTGTACCGGGCGCCCGTTTGGTGTCTCGGGAACCCTGTTCACATCGTTTGGGGCTGTGAGCGAAACTCCGGCCGGATCTCCTCATGGATGGAACCCGAATAGGCGATAAACCTGGACTAGAGACTTGAGTGTTTAGGTAGGCCGTGGCCGACACCCACGTTGGGCTTCCGCTTGAAGGTTGCCGAGTACATGTCGTGTAAACGGCGGTAAGTGGTGAGAGCGTGTGTGAAGAAGTACACCCCTGCAGGGTTAACCTAATCTATTCGAATAGCCGTGTCCACGGAAAAGGACCTCTGGGTTGCTTATATCAGTTCATAGACAAGTGAAAGTGGATACTCTAAAATACGCAAGATAAGCGTGAGTGCTATGGATGGCGTTCTCGTAGGGAGACGGGAGCGGATCCATAGTGGGGTATTGGTTGGTGAATATGTGGACTCGTGTGCGCCACCTCAAAGAGTTACATTGCAGTCGTAGTTTAGGATAGCCACCGAGTCAGAGCTGGCTTGCTGCAGTTAAACCCCACCACCCCTTTGTTGATAATGATGCATATGTAGATAGATCTGATGTAAGTCTTGCTGGGTACATTTGTACTCACGTTTGCCTATTTTATGTTTTGCAGAGAGACTTCAGTCTCACTAGTATTTCCGCGTGGTCTTCGACGTTTAGCTTGTTACCTCAGCTACGATCTTGTGCCTCGGCAGGATTTGGTAGATAGTCAGGCTTCTCAGCCTTTTTCATTTATAGATGTCTGTACTCAGACATGATAGCTTCCGCTTGTGCTTGATTTGTATGCTCTGAATGTTGGGTCATGAGACCCATGTTTGTAATATCTCGCTCCTCGGAGCCTATTGAATAGATTACTTGAGTCCTAGAGTCATGTTGTGATGCCATGTTGTATTTGCACATATCGAGCATATTGTGTGTATGTTATTGAAATGCTTGGTATGTGTGGGATCTGACCATCTAGTTGTTTATCTTTAGTAGCCTCTCTTACGGGGAAATGTCTCCTAGTGTTTCCACCGAGCCATGGTAGCTTGCTACTGCTCCGGAACACTTAGGCTGGCCGGCATGTGTCCTTCTTCGTTCCTGTGTCTGTCCCTTCGGGGAAATGTCACGCGGTGAATACCGGAGTCCTGTTAGCCCGCTACAGCCCGGTTCACCGGAGTCCTGCTAGCCCAGTGCTACAGCCTGGATTCACTCGCTGATGACCGACACGTTCGATGCTGGGTCATGGATGCCTGTCCCTGTAAGTCTGTGCCGCTTTGGGTTTACGACTAGCCATGTCAGCCCGGGCTCCTTATCATATGGATGCTAGTGACACTGTCATATACGTGTGCCAAAAGGCGCAAACGGTCCCGGGCAAAGGTAAGGCGACACCCGTGGGAATACCGTGCGTGAGGCCGCAAAGTGATATGAGGTGTTACATGCTAGATCGATGTGGCATTGAGTCGGGGTCCTGACATTTAGGTGCTGTCCTATTGTGCCCTCCATGTCGCGCAAGCGTGAGGGATTCCTGCTGTAGCGTGTTGCAATACGTTTATGATTCACTTATAGTGGGTTGCTAGAGTGACAGAAGCATAAACCCGAGTAAGGGGGTTGTTGCGTATGTGATAAAGGGGGCTTGATGCTTTAATGCTATGGTTGGGTTTTACCTTAATGATCTCTAGTAGTTGCGGATGCTTGCTAGAGTTCCAATCATAAGTGCATATGATCCAAGAAGAGAAAGTATGTTAGCTTATACCTCTCCCTCGTATGAAATTGCAATGACGACCACCGGTCTTGTTAACGATTGCCTAGGATAATTCTGCACACCGATCCATCATTATTCCACACTCGCTATTTATAATATTTAGTAAAATATTCTAACTTTATGATAACAACACCTACTTTTATATTTTAGCCCTCTGATATCATGCAAAGTTATCCCCTTCATACCCACAACGTAGTTTTATTTCTCGTTTCTAGTTGGAAGAAAACGTTCGGTGTATGTAGAGTTGTATTAGTGGCAGATAGGGCTTGAGAGAATATTGATCTTACCTTTAGCTCCTTGTGGGTTCGACACTCCATACTTATCACTTCCACCTTTGGGAATTGCTATGATGATTCCCTGCACTTGGGGATTATCACCAGCCTAAAGGGAAAATCACGCTGCCCGTTATGTTTGGAGGCGAGCTGAACTATAGGACGGAGAAGATCGTCTTCGATGTCGCCGAGATCCCCTTGCCATGCAATGGGATCCTTGGCCGCCCAGCGCTGGCCAAGTTCATGGCAGCGTCCCACTACGCCTACAACACGTTAAAGAAGCCAGGGCCGCTGACCATCATCACCATCCCCTTCGACAAGAAAGATGCGCTCATCTGCACCGATCAACTTTACTGAGAGGTAGTTGCAGCAACTGCCGCGAAGACACTTGCCCCTGCCACTGAAGCTCTAGGGAAAAAGAAGGCCGGCAAGACCCCTTCCGCCAAGATCTCTTCTGGCGAGACCTCTTGCACCCACTCCGGCAAGCGCACCTCTTCGAAGTGCTGCGCTCCCGTTGAGGACGTGCCAGAGAGCTCCGCCGGCAAGAGCAAGAAGTCCAAGGCTGCACCACCAGAAACCAAGAAGGTGTCCGTCAAGGTGGAGGACACGGGCGGGGCTTTCACCATAAGCTCCACCCTCGACAGCAAATAGGAAAGAGCGCTCGTCGCCTTCCTGTGGGCAAATGTCGATGTGTTTTCATGGCAAGCATCTGACATCCCCGGCGTTCCCAGGGAGGTGATTGAGCACCATCTTGCTGTCTGTCCTCATGCGTGGACCATCAAGCAAAAGGTCAGGAAGCAAGCTTTGGAGCGACAAGAGTTCATCATAGAAGAGATCAGGAAGTTGGAGGTGGCAGGTCTGGTTAGAGGAGTACTCCACCCCACGTGGTTGGCCAATCCGGTGGTGGCGCGTAAGGCAAATGGGAAGTGGAGGCCGTGTATTGATTACACAAATATCAATAAAGCTTGTCCAAAGGATCCTTTCCCCCTGCCACGCATCGACCAGATTGTAGACTCCATTGCCGGGTGTGACCTACTGTCATTCCTCGACGCCTATTCAGGATACCACCAGATCTTCATGATGAAAGAAGACGAAGAGAAGACCGCGTTCATCACCCCATGTGGTACGTACTGTTTTGTACAAATGCCTTTTGGGTTGAAGAGCACCGGTTCGACGTTTGCCCGAGAGGTCCAAATTGGTTTTGAGACCTAGTTACATAGAAATATGGAAGCCTATATGGATGATATAGTGGTAAAAACCAAGGACAGGGCCATGCTCGTACAAGACCTAGAAGAAACATTTGCAAATCTGCGTAAGATCAACCTCAAGCTCAACCCAGAGAAGTGCGTGTTTGGTGTCCGTCCGGCAAACTTCTTGGGTTCTTTGTGTCTCAGCGCGGAATTGAAGCAAATCCCGACAAGATAGAGGCGATCGAGCAGATTGAAGCACCAAAGCGGGTCAAAGACGTCCGTAGGCTCACCGGCTGCGTTGCCGCCCCGTGTAGATTCATCTCCAAATGTGCTGAGCGCGTCCTTCCCTTTTTCAAAGTTTTTAAATAGGCGGGTCCAGTAAAGTGGACTCCAGAGGCAGAGGCTGCACTATAAGATTTGAAGAGGTATCTCTCCTCCACGCCGATACTAGTCGCACCCAAACCGCAAGAGCCGTTGCTGGTATACTTGGCAGCAACGAATCAAGTGTTCAGTGCCGCACTGGTGGTGTAGAGGGAACTTGAGGAAGAGGCAGCAGTAGTAGCGGAGCCATCGGGTGGCGGGCCGGGGCCATCCCCGGCAGGGTCTGACGCCGGCAAGACAGAACCCCCGGCGAGACCCGATCCCGGCAAGGCGGAGTCTGAGCAGATGAGCAAAGTAGGACAGAAGAAGAAGATGGTGTAGCACCCAGTCTGTTTTGTCAGTTCCCTCTTGTAGGGCTAGGTTAAGATATTATGGTACGCAGAAGCTACTTTTCAGCCTCCTCATGGCCTCGAGAAAGCTGCGCCACTATTTCCAAGAACATGAGATCACCATCGTCATGCACCTCCCGTTGCAACGAATCTTGCACAACCCAGATGCGACTGGGAGGATTGTGGAGTGGGCGTTGGAGCTATCGAGCTTTGGCCTCAAGTTTGAAAGTACTTCAACAATCAAGAGCCGAGCCTTGGCGGAGTTGATAGTAGAATGGACCGCAATGCCCGACGAGGAGATTCAAGAGACCACCCTCCTCGGCAAGGAGACGAGCAGTGAGTGGATTATGTACTTTGATGGAGCTTTCTCACTCCAAGGTGCTGGTGCCGGCGTATTTCTCGTCGCACCCACCGGAGAGCGCCTCAAGTACGTAATCTAGATGCACTTTCCCCGAGAAAAATCAACGAACAACATGACATAGTATGAGGGGTTGTTGGCCGGTCTCAGAATCGTGGCAGATCTTGGAATTAGAAAGCTCATCGTCAGAGGTGATTCGCAACTCATCGTCAAGCAAGTAAACAAGGACTACCAAAGCCCGTTGATGGAGGCCTATGTGGATGAAGTGAGGAAGTTGGAAGAGCGCTTTGACAGATTGCAAGCAGAGCATGTTCCCCGAGCGGAGAACGGCATTGCTGACGACCTGTCAAAGCGTGCTGCCCTCAAGTTGCCAGTGGAACGAGGTACCTTTGTGCTTTAGTTAACTCATCCATCCATTGAACCATCAGTAGGATAGAACAAATGAAGTAAGGGGGCCCCGGCAAGTACTTTCCCGCTGAGCTCCCAGGAGCCGCCGGCAAGGACGTTGCCGGGAGTCCCAAGCTTGCCGGAGGGCAAAAACCCTCTTTAGGGCCTCACGCCCTAGCCATAGAAGTAGCTGCCCTTACGGCCGAAGATGAGCCTTTAGTCCTTGCCGTCGAGCCCCAGGCTCTGGCATGGGCGCAGTCCACCATCCGTTTCCTCCAAACAAGAGAGCTCCCCGAGGAGCAGGAAGAAGCAGAGAAAGTAGCCTGTCGGTCCAGCATGTACCAGTTTGTGGATGATGCCCTCTACAAGAGAAGACCGAACAGTGTGAAATTGAAGTGCCTTCCTCGAGAGGACGGACTGAGGCTGTTGGTAGAGATACATGGAGGCATGTGTGGCTCCCACATAGGGTCAAGGGCTCTTGCCGGCAAAGCGTTCTAGCAAGGTTTCTTCTGGCCCACCGCCCTCCATGATGCAACTGCACTAGTAACCAAGTGTGAAGCGTGCCAGTTCCATTCAAAGAAGCTTCATCAACCCCCAAGCTCTTCAGACAACCCCTCTTTTATGGCCATTTTCGGTCTGGGGGCTCTACATACTGGGCCCCTTTCCCCATGCCGTCGGGGGCTTTGAGTACTTGTACATCGCGATCGACAATTTCATAAAGTGGCCAGAAGTGGAGCCAGTGAGAAAGGTAATAGCATAGTCAGCCGTCAAGTTCTTCAAGGGACTAGTCTGCCGTTTCGGTGTGCCGAACAGAGTCATCACCGACAACGGCACGTAGTTCACGAGCTGCACCTTCATGCAGTACATTCAAGACCTCGGCAGCAAGGTCTGTTTTGCTTATGTTGCCCACCCCAGAAGTAACGACCAGGCTGAGAGGGCGAAAACGGAAGTGTTGCGAGGCCTCAAGACTAGAACTTTTGACAAGCTACACAAGTGTGGAAGGCGCTGGATTGATGAGTTGCCAACGGTTCTTTGGTCAATCAGGACAACACCAAATCGAGCCACTGGCCAGACACCCTTTGCCCTGGTATACGGGGCAGAAGCAGTTCTCCTGTAACACCCATGATGCGGCTATATCTCCCACGTGTCAGAGCACGACTTAGAGGCATAACCGCATTGTAGGCATGTCGCAAGAGGGGCAATCTTTACACATCCCATGTACTGTATAAGAAAGAGGTACATAGTTGGCTTACAATCGCCACTTCACACAATACATAAATATAGCATTACATCATCCAGATTCAATCAAGGTCTGACTACGGAACCAAAATAAAGACAACCCCAAATGCATAAGATCCCCGATCGCCCCAACTGGGCTCCACTACTGATCGTTTGGAAAGGAAAAGTAGTAACGTCCTGAGTCCTCATCGAACTCCCACTTGAGTTCAGTCGCATCTCCTGGAATGGTATCATCGGCACCTGCATCTGGTTTTTGGAAGTAAACTGTGAGTCATGGGGACTCGGCGATCTCACAACCTCGCGATCAAGACTATTTAAGCTTATGGGTAGGGAAAAGGTATGAGGTGGAGTTGCAGCAAGCACTAGCATATATGGTGGCTAACATACGCAAATGATAGCGAGAAGAGAAGGCAAAGCACAGTCGAGAATCTATGATCAAGAAGTGATCCTAGAACTACTTACGTTCAAGCATAACACGAGGCCATGTTCACTTCCCAGACTCCGCCGAGAAGAGACCATCACGGCTACATACGCTGTTGATTCCTTTTAATTAAGTTAAGTTTCAGGTTTTCTACAACCGGACATTAACAAATTCCCATCTGCCCATAACCACGTGCACGACTTTTGAAAGTTCAAAACCCTGCAGGGGTGTCCCAACTTAGCCCATCACAAGCTCTCACGGTCAACGAAGGATATTCCTTCTCCTAGGACGACCCGATCAGACTAGGAATCCTGGTTACGAGGCATTTCGATAAAGGTAAAACAAGACCAGTAAAGTCGCCCGATGTGCCGACAAATCCCGATATGAGTCGCACGTATCTCATTCTCAGGGCACACCGGATAGGTCAAGCTACGAGTAAAACCAACCCTCGAGTTGCCCCGAGGTGGCCCTGCAGGCTGCCCGTTTCGGACCAACACTCAGAGGAGCACTGGCCCCGGGGGGGGTTAAATAAAGATGACCCTTGAGTTCGCAGAACCCAAGGAAAAAAAAGGCTAGGTGGCAAATGGTAAAACCAAGGTTGGGCCTTGCTGGAGGAGTTTTATTCAAGACGAACTGTCAAGGGATTCCCATTATAACCTAACCGCGTAAGGAATGCAAAATCAAGGAACATAACACCGGTATGACGGAAACTAGGGCGGCAAGAGTGGAACACAACACCAGGCATAAGGCCGAGTCTTCCACCCTTTACCAAGTATATAGGTGCATTAAAGTAAACAAGGTATAATAATTGTGTCCCAACAATAAACATGTTCCAACAAGGAACAAACTCCAATCTTCACCTGCAACTAGCAACGCTATGAGAGGGGCTGAGCAAAGCGGTAACATAGCCAAACAACCGTTTGCTAGGACAAGGTGGGTTAGAGGTTTGACATGGCAATATGGGAGGCATGAAAAGCATGTGGTAGGTATCGCGGAATAGGCATAGCAATAGAGCGAGCAACTAGCAAGCAAAGATAGAAGTGATTTCGAGGGTATGGTCATCTTGCCTGCAAAGTTCTCCGAGTTGACGTAAGCCTGATCCTCGTAAGCATACTCAATGGGTTCCTCGATCACGTACTTATATCCCGGCTCTACCCAAAGCAAGAACACAAGCAAGGGAAACACAATCAACCACGGTGCAATGCACAAGCAATATGATGCAAAACATGGCATGCTATGCGGGATGTAATATGCAATGCATATGCGTGCTCTGGAAGGAAAAGATTGACCCAGGCCTCAACTTGGCAAACCAAGAGCGCTGTTGGAAAGATGAGTTAATTTCGGTCGAAATCGATATAAAGATCACCGGAATCGGATGCACAGTTTGCAAATGGCAAGCAAAACAATAAAGGCACTATTCTGTGACTAACAGCATGATGCCATCTAAAATGCAACAAGAAACTAAGCTACTGCACTCTAACATAGCAACAAAGCACATGGCAGTGATCCACTCAAGATGCTTGACAAAAGGTGAACACTGAGCTACGGCTAAAACACACAATAGAAGGTTCAAACAAGCATTGCAAAAGTGCAAAAGATATCAGGTTCTCAGACTTGGTGAAAATAACATGTCACGATTTAACATCAGGAAGCAATGTTTAGAGCAAGATAACAATATGCTACAGGAACATATCATGGCAAAGCAAGGCATGGCATGAAACTACTCAAAGCATATAACAAAAGTCCCTTACTTACCATAAGCCAAAAAGGATCGGAAAATATGATGGCACCCATGTAAACATAGCAAGTTTCGTTAACAGATTCAGACTTGGCAAAAAACTGGACATGGCATAACAGAGTTCCGTAGGCATGTTTGCAAGCTCGATGCACTAACCAAAAGGCATTGCATGACAAACTAAGCATACACCCAGCAAGAAGACATGATCAAGTAGCTAACCATGGCAAGAACACACTCATAGCATGCATGGATCAACTACAACAACCTCGGCAAAATTGATTAACACGTAAACAATCTGCCAGGAACATGTTATAGCAAAAGTAGAGCAAGATTGAGTCATGCTAGGGTACTCCATAATTGCAAACAAAGACATGGATGGATAGAACATAACAATATCTCAAAGTCATCCTTACTGGACATGCTCAAAAGAGGCATTGATCACTCTCTAGCAACATGAATACATGGCATAAAAATAACATCAGGGAAATGACTTGGAAGAATTCTAAATCCCTGAAATCAGCAACATCACGAGAGCTACTTTGCATGCTTGTGCTAGTCACCACATTGATCACAAAAATACATGGCATACACCCCTGTAAAGATGGCATGGCATAGCCCAAAACACATGTAGAGCTCAAGTTTATAGGAGGCACACATTAAACATGGCAAAAATGACAAATGTCCATAATCTGTTAAGAATCATACACTAACATTTTATAGCACTCTTGCAACAGCATTTTAGGCATCAAGATGAACTCAAACAAACATGGCACAATGGAACAACATGAAGAGCATCTCTTGATGAACAATTCGGTATCTCATATGCACGAAAAGGAGCTATGGTCACGGAGTTATGATGCGAAGAACATGGCATAAAGAATATGGCAGAAAAAGACTTAGACGAAATCGGGGTCAATCCTCGGTCCAGATCTAGGGTTCTTGGCACGGTTCCCGAGGCGGCAGTGCAAGCTCGCCGGAGAGGAGGGAGGCGGCCGGAGTGGACGAAGGGGCCGGATCTGAGGCGCTCCTCGCCGGATCCGGTCGGTGGAGGCGAGGGAGAGGCCGGGCGGCGTGCCGGCGGAGTGGGCGGCGGCAGCCGGCGGAGTGGCACGGCGCGGCGGCCGGGAGGCGGCGCGGCGGTCGGCGACCGGCGTCGGGGCGGCGGTCGAGGCGGCGGCGAGCGCAAGTGGCGGCGGGCGGAGGCGCGCCGGGCGCGGGCCGCGGGGGCTCCGCACGGGCCGAGCGGGCCGGTGACGACTGGTGGAAGGCAGCGCCATGTGGAAGCCTCTAGTACGCTGGGCGGTGGCAGGCGGACGTGTCCGGCCCGATCCGGACGCGACCGGCGGCGGGAGGAGGAAGAGGCTAGGGTTAGGGGTGGTTTTTGCCCGAAATTTCGGGGGAGAGGGGGTTTATATAGGTAGAGGGAGCTAGGAGAGTCCAAATGAGGTGCGATTTTCGGCCACGCAATCGTGATCGAACGACCGATAGGATGGAGGGCGTTTTGATGGGTTTTGGGCCACTTTGGAGAGGTGTTGGGCTGCAACACACACGAGGCCTTTACGGTTCCTCGGTTAACCGTTGGAGTATCAAACGAACTCCAAATGGCACGAAACTTGACAGGCGGTCTACCGGTAGTGAACCAAGGCCGCTTGGCAAGTCTCGGTCCAATCCGAGAACGTTTAACACCCGCACACGAAAAGAGGCAAAAGGGGACGCCGGAGGACGTAGGAGTGCCGGAATGCAAAACGGACAACGGGGAAAATGCTCGGATGCATGAGATGAACACGTATGCAAATGCGATGCACATGATGACATGATATGGACGAAATGCAAAACGAAGACAAAACCCAACCACGAGGGAATATCATAACTTAGTGCCGAAAATGGCAAGAGTTGGAATACAAATATGGCAAGTTACATACGGGGCATTACATCTCCCCACTGAACTCATATACGGGTCACCTCAAGTGCTCGCTTATGATGAGCTTGAGAAAGCGCAGTTGTACCAAGATGATGCGACGCTCCTTGAGGAAGATCGTCTTCAGGCTGCTGTGCGAGCCACTCGCTACCAGCAAGCCTTGCGCCGCTATCATAGCCGCAAGGTTCACGCTCGAAGCCTTGAGGAAGGCGACCTTGTTCTTCAGCGGATTCAATCCCCCAAGAATCCAAACAAGTTGACACCAAAGTGGGAAGGCTCTTATCTGGTAATACGAGTCACCAAGCTTGGCGCAATCCACTTGGAGACTGAAGATGGCATTCCGATGAGCAACTCCTGGAATATTGAACATCTTCGCAAGTTTTACCCCTAAGGCGCGGTTGCCGGAAGCCCCGGCAACCCCTGTTTCGTACTAGCCTTGCCGCCAAGGCATGTAACCCTATGTGCGGAGCCTGGTGTAGACCCTGTGCGCAGTCAGGGAAAAGGAATCCCTTAGTATGTATAGTTTCCTATCAATTTCCATGTTTGTGTATATACGTATATGCATGCTTGTCCAGGGTACTGTACTGCTTTTTGATTCCAGTAAATGTTAGTGAACCACCGAGGTTCCGTGATTTTGTCCTCACTTCTTTCCCGCCACGGCAAGGACACGCGATCTCACCAAGGACCCGGCTCCAGCGAGAAGTTGAGAAGACCGCTCGGCAAAACGATCCCCGGCAAACCAAACAGATAAAGTTTACTTGTTACCCATTCGTATTCGTAACCTGCGACTTGTGCATTAGAAAACCTCGCCACTCGTCTTTAAGGACTCGGGGGCTCCCATTTTTGACTCGAACACCGCTTCAGTCAGAATGGTCGTGTTGACCCTTGTCAAAAAGAGGTGGACGGGGGGCTGGGCCCTTTGTCTGTAACCCGGCAGATGTGATTCTCTGGCAGGCGCAAGGGGCGCCGACAAGGTGGCTTGCCAGAAGGACTCGTTTATCGACACTAAGGAGGCATTTCGCCTCCGCATGAACATACATGTGCACGAGTTACCGGCAGGACTAGACTTTTTCATTAATATGCTGATGTGAGTACAAAGGTAACATGATACAATCATGGGCTCAAGATATTACATTATATAGAAATTAAGATTTGGCAAGTGCCTGCAATTTAAAATGAAAGATAGGTTCCCCGTGATCTCCGTTCTTGCCCCTTTCCTCCCAGGTGCGGCAGGTGAAGGCAAAAAGGAAGCAGCAGGGAACACGCTGATGGAGAGCTTGATGAGGAAGACCCTCGGCAGGGCGCAGGGCCGAGGGACGGGGGGGGGGGGTCAGTTGGAGTCGGAGTCGGCGTCCTCCCGCTTGACGCCCTCGTCGTCGCTATCGCTGTCCTCCTAGTCACTCCCGCTAGAAGGAGGAGGTTTCACCGTCGGAGGATCTCTCCGCACAACACCTTAAGCGAGTTCCAAGAGCCCGAAGACCTTGACGGAGAGCAGGCCGTCATCCATCAATTTGAATTGGAGGACGAGCCCCTCCGACAGGCTATGGGCACGAGTGATAACCCACAAGTATGGGGGTCGCAACAGTTTTCGAGGGTAGAGTATTCAACCCAAATTTATTGATTCGACACAAGGGGAGCCAAAGAATATTCTCAAGTATTAGCAGCTGAGTTGTCAATTCAATCACACCTGGAAACTTAATATCTGCAACAAAGTATTTAGTAGCAAAGTAATATGATAATAGTGGTAACGGTAGCAGAAGTAATTTTTTTGGGTTTTGTAGTGATTGTAATAGTAGCAGCAGAAAAGTAAATAAGCGAAGAACAATATATGAAAAGCTCATAGGCAATGGATCGGTGATGGACAATTATGTCGGATGTGATCGATCATGCAACAATTATAACATAGGATGACACAGAACTAGCTCCAGTTCATCAATGTAATGTAGGCATGTACTCCGAATATAGTCATACATGCTTATGGAAAAGAACTTGCATGGCATCTTTTGTCCTACCCTCTCGTGGCAGTGGGGTCCTATTGGAAACTAAGGGATATTAAGGCCTCCTTTTAATAGAGTACCAGACCAAAGCATTAACACATAGTGAATACATGAACTCCTCAAACTATGGTCATCACTAGGAGTGGTCCCGATTATTGTCACTTCGGGGTTGCCGGATCATAACACATAGTAGGTGACTATAGACTTGCAAGATAGGATCAAGAAATCACATATATTCATGAAAACATCAATCTCAGATCTGAAATCATGGCACTCGGGACCTAGTCACAAGCATTAAGCATAGCAAAGTCATAACAACATCAATCTCAGAACATAGTGGATACTAGGGATCAAACCCTAACAAAACTAACTCGATTACATGATAAATCCCATCCAACCCATCACCGTCCAGCAAGCCTACGATGGTATTACTCACGCGCGGCGGTGAGCATCATGAAATTGGTGATGGATGAATGTAGATGATGACGATGGCGACGGATTCCCCTCTCCGAAGCCCCAAACGGACTCCAGATCAGCCCTCCCGAGAGAGTTTAGGGCTTGGCGGCAGCTCTGTATCGTAAAATGTGATGAATCCTTCTCTCTGATTTTTTTCTCCCCGAACATGAATATATGGAGTTGGAGTTGAGGTGGGTGGAGCGTCAGGGGGCACACGAGGTAGGGGCGCGCCCACACCCTCATGGACAGGATGTGGGCCCCCTGACATGGATTCTTCTTCTAGTATTTTTTATATATTCCAAAAATAATCTCCGTTGATTTTCAGGTCATTCTGAGAACTTTTATTTCTGCACAAAAATTACACCATGGCAATTCTGCTGAAAACAACGTCAGTCCGGGTTAGTTCCATTCAAATCATGCAAGTTAGAGTCCAAAACAAGGGCAAAAGTGTCTGGGAAAGTAGATAAACATTTTCTTGTCCTCAAGCAATTCAGTTCATAAACTAAAAGTGATAAAGAAAAACTTTTACAAACTCTATTTGCTCTTGTTGTTGTTAATATGTAAAGCCAGCATTCAAGTTTTCAGCAAAGATTATGAACTAACCACATTCGCAATAACATTTAGGTCTCATGTTTACTCATATCAATGGCATAATCAACTAGCAAGCAATAATAATAAATCTCGGATGACAACACTTTCTCAAAACAATCATAATATGATATAACAAGATGGTATCTCGCCAGCCCTTTCTGAGACCGCAGAACATAAATGCAGAGCACCTTTAAAGATCAAGGACTGATTAGACATTGTAATTCATGGTAAAAGAGATCCAGTCAAGTCATACTCAATGTAAACTAACGATAATACATGCAAATGACAACGGTGCTCTCCAACTGGTGCTTTTTAATAAAGGGTGATGACTCCACATAAAAGTAAATGGATAGGCCCTTCGCAGAGGGAAGCAGGGATTTGTAGAGGTGCCAAAGATCGATTTTGAAATAGATATGAATAATATTTTGAGCGGTATACTTTCATTGTCAACATAACAACCGAGAGATCTCGATATCTTCCATGCTACACACATTATAGGAGGTTCCCAAATAGAATGGTAAAGTTTATACTCCCCCTCCACCAACAAGGATCAATCCATGGCTTGCTCGAAACAACGAGTGCCTCCAACTAACAAGAGTCCTGGGGGAGTTTTGTTTGCAGTTATTTTGATTTGATTTGCATAAAGCATGGGACTGGTATCCCTGTGACCAGCCATTTTCTCGTGAGTGAGGATTGGAGTCCACTCCTCTTGAGAATAACCCGCCTAACATGGAAGATACAGACATCCCTAGTTGATACATGAGCGATTCGAGCATACAAAACATAATGTTTATTTGAAGGTTTAGAGTTTGGCACA